>NW_025958884.1:0-59462 GCF_023159225.1 Perognathus longimembris pacificus | reverse complement strand
AAAAATAAAATAAAAAATAAAAATAAGTGGAAAAGGCGAGAGTGCGCGAGCATACAGGAGCAAAGACAAGCAGCGCAGCTTGATGCGTAGTAAAAAAAATAATAAATAGACAACTGGTCGACCTCATTAGAAATAAAAACCCAAAAGATTAGATAGACAAACAAACAAACACATAAATGTGGAGAGAAGGGCAGTGCGCGCAGGAGCAAAGGTAAACAGCAGACAGATCTGAATCCTTATCTTTATAAGGTCGACCTCAAAACTTTGTTCAGTTTGTCTCGGTGACGGATAATGGAAGGAAGGGCAGGCAACTGGTCGACTTCATTTAATTAAACAAATAAAAATAAGATAAACTCTCAGGAATAGATAAATAATAACAAAAAAATTGTAAAGTGGAGAAAGCGAGAGCGCGCGAATGCACTCAAGCAAACACAAACAGCACAGCAGGATGCGTATTTTTTTTTAAATAGACATAATAAATCAAAAATAAATCAAAAATAAAAATAAGTGGAAAAGGCGAGAGTGCGCGAGCATACAGGAGCAAAGACAAGCAGCGCAGCTTGATGCGTAGTAAAAAAAATAATAAATAGACAACTGGTCGACCTCATTAGAAATAAAAACCCAAAAGATTAGATAGACAAACAAACAAACACATAAATGTGGAGAGAAGGGCAGTGCGCGCAGGAGCAAAGGTAAACAGCAGACAGATCTGAATCCTTATCTTTATAAGGTCGACCTCAAACTTTGTTCAGTTTGTCTCGGTGACGGATAATGGAAGGAAGGGCAGGCAACTGGTCGACTTCATTTAAATAAACAAATAAAAAATAAGATAAACTCTCAGGAATAGATAAATAATAACAAAAAAATTGTAAAGTGGAGAAAGCGAGAGCGCGCGAATGCACTCAAGCAAACACAAACAGCACAGCACGATGCGTATTTTTTTTAAATTGACAAAATAAATGAAAAATAAATCAAAAATAAAAATAAGTGGAAAGGCGAGAGTGGGCGAGCACACAGGTGCAAAGACAAGCAGCGCAGCTTGATGCGTAGTAAAAAAAATAATAAATAGACAACTGGTCGACCTCATTAGAAATAAAAACCCAAAACATTAGATAGACAAACAAACAAACACATAAATGTGGAGAGAAGGGCAGTGCGGGCAGGAGCAAAGGTAAACAGCAGAGAGACCTGAATCCTTATCTTTACAAGGTCGACCTCAGAACGTTTTTCAGTTTGTCTCGGTGACGGATAATGGAAGGAAGGGCAGGCAACTGGTCGACTTCATTTAAATAAACAAATAAAAAATAAGATAAACTCTCAGGAATAGATAAATAATAAAAAAATTGTAAAGTGGAGAAAGCGAGAGCGCGCGAATGCACTCAAGCAAACACAAACAGCACAGCACGATGCGTATTTTTGTTAAAATTGACAAAATAAATCAAAAATAAATGAAAAATAAAAATAAGTGGAAAAGGCGAGAGTGCGCGAGCACACAGGAGCAAAGACAAGCAGCGCAGCTTGATGCGTAGTAAAAAAATAATAAATAGACAACTGGTCGACCTCATTAGAAATAAAAACCCAAAAGATTAGATAGACAAACAAACAAACACATAAATGTGGAGAGAAGGGCAGTGCGCGCAGGAGCAAAGGTAAACAGCAGACAGACCTGAATCCTTATCTTTACAAGGTCGACCTCAGAACTTTGTTCAGTTTGTCTCGGTGACGGATAATGGAAGGAAGGGCAGGCAACTGGTCGAATTCATTTAAATAAACAAATAAAAAATAAGATAAACTCTCAGGAATAGATAAATAATAACAAAAAAATTGTAAAGTGGAGAAAGCGAGAGCGCGCGAATGCACTCAAGCAAACACAAACAGCACAGCACGATGCGTATTTTTTTTTAAATTGACAAAATAAATCAAAAATAAATCAAAAATAAAAATAAGTGGAAAAGGCGAGAGTGCGCGAGCACACAGGAGCAAAGACAAGCAGCGCAGCTTGATGCGTAGTAAAAAAAATAATAAATAGACAACTGGTCGACCTCATTAGAAATAAAAACCCAAAAGATTAGATAGACAAACAAACAAACACATAAATGTGGAGAGAAGGGCAGTGCGCGCAGGAGCAAAGGTAAACAGCAGACAGACCTGAATCCTTATCTTTACAAGGTCGACCTCAGAACTTTGTTCAGTTTGTGTCGGTGAGGGATAATGGAAGGAAGGGCAGGCAACTGGTCGACTTCATTTAAATAAACAAATAAAAAATAAGATAAACTCTCAGGAATAGATAAATAATAACAAAAAAATTGTAAAGTGGAGAAAGCGAGAGCGCGCGAATGCACTCAAGCAAACACAAACAGCACAGCACGATGCGTATTTTTTTTTAAATTGACAAAATAAATCAAAAATAAAAATAAGTGGAAAAGGCGAGAGTGCGCGAGCACACAGGAGCAAAGACAAGCAGCGCAGCTTGATGCGTAGTAAAAAAAATAATAAATAGACAACTGGTCGACCTCATTAGAAATAAAAACCCAAAAGATTAGATAGACAAACAAACAAACACATAAATGTGGAGAGAAGGGCAGTGCGCGCAGGAGCAAAGGTAAACAGCAGACAGACCTGAATCCTTATCTTTACAAGGTCGACCTCAGAACTTTGTTCAGTTTGTCTCGGTGACGGATAATGGAAGGAAGGGCAGGCAACTGGTCGACTTCATTTAAATAAACAAATAAAAAATAAGATAAACTCTCAGGAATAGATAAATAATAACAAAAAAATTGTAAAGTGGAGAAAGCGAGAGCGCGCGAATGCACTCAAGCAAACACAAACAGCACAGCACGATGCGTATGTTTTTTTTTTAAATTGACAAAATAAATCAAAAATAAATCAAAAATAAAAATAAGTGGAAAAGGCGAGAGTGGGCGAGCACACAGGAGCAAAGACAAGCATCGCAGCTTGATGCGTAGTAAAAAAAATAATAAATAGACAACTGGTCGACCTCATTAGAAATAAAAACCCAAAAGATTAGATAGACAAACAAACAAACACATAAATGTGGAGAGAAGGGCACTGCGCGCAGGAGCAAAGGTAAACAGCAGACAGACCTGAATCCTTATCTTTACAAGGTCGACCTCAGAACTTTGTTCAGTTTGTCTCGGTGACGGATAATGGAAGGAAGGGCAGGCAACTGGTCGAATTCATTTAAATAAACAAATAAAAAATAAGATAAACTCTCAGGAATAGATAAATAATAACAAAAAAAATTGTAAAGTGGAGAAAGCGAGAGCGCGCGAATGCACTCAAGCAAACACAAACAGCACAGCACGATGCGTATTTTTTTTTAAATTGACAAAATAAATCAAAAATAAATCAAAAATAAAAATAAGTGGAAAAGGCCAGAGTGCGCGAGCACACAGGAGCAAAGACAAGCAGCGCAGCTTGATGCGTAGTAAAAAAATAATAAATAGACAACTGGTCGACCTCATTAGAAATAAAAACCCAAAAGATTAGATAGACAAACAAACAAACACATAAATGTGGAGAGAAGGGCAGTGCGCGCAGGAGCAAAGGTAAACAGCAGACAGACCTGAATCCTTATCTTTACAAGGTCGACCTCAGAACTTTGTTCAGTTTGTCTCGGTGACGGATAATGGAAGGAAGGGCAGGCAACTGGTCGACTTCATTTAAATAAACAAATAAAAAATAAGATAAACTCTCAGGAATAGATAAATAATAACAAAAAAATTGTAAAGTGGAGAAAGCGAGAGCGCGCGAATGCACTCAAGCAAGCACAAACAGCACAGCACGATGCGTATTTTTTTTAAATTGACAAAATAAATCAAAAATAAAACAAAAATAAAAATAAGTGGAAAAGGCGAGAGTGCGCGAGCACACAGGAGCAAAGACAAGCAGCGCAGCTTGATGCGTAGTAAAAAAAATAATAAATAGACAACTGGTCGACCTCATTAGAAATAAAAACCCAAAAGATTAGATAGAAAAACAAACAAACACATAAATGTGGAGAGAAGGGCAGTGCGCGCAGGAGCAAAGGTAAACAGCAGACAGACCTGAATCCTTATCTTTACAAGGTCGACCTCAGAAATTTGTTCAGTTTGTCTCGGTGACGGATAATGGAAGGAAGGGCAGGCAAACTGGTCGACTTCATTTAAATAAACAAATAAAAAATAAGATAAACTCTCAGGAATAGATAAATAATAACAAAAAAATTGTAAAGTGGAGAAAGCGAGAGCGCGCGAATGCACTCAAGCAAACAAAAAGAGCACAGCAGGATGCGTATTTTTTTTTAAATTGACAAAATAAATCAAAAATAAATCAAAAATAAAAATAAGTGGAAAAGGCGAGAGTGCGCGAGCACACAGGAGCAAAGACAAGCAGCGCAGCTTGATGCGTAGTAAAAAAAATAATAAATAGACAACTGGTCGACCTCATTAGAAATAAAAACCCAAAAGATTAGATAGACAAACAAACAAACACATAAATGTGGAGAGAAGGGCAGTGCGTGCAGGAGCAAAGGTAAACAGCAGACAGACCTGAATCCTTATCTTTACAAGGTCGACCTCAGAACTTTGTTCAGTTCGTCTCGGTGACGATAAGGGAAGGAAGGGCAGGCAACTGGTCGACTTTATTTAAATAAACAAATAAAAAATAAGATAAACTCTCAGGAATAGATAAATAATAACAAAAAAATTGTAAAGTGGAGAAAGCGAGAGCGCGCGAATGCACTCAAGCAAACACAAACAGCACAGCACGATGCGTATTTTTTTTTAAATTGACAAAATAAATCAAAAATAAAAATAAGTGGAAAAGGAGAGAGTGCGCGAGCACACAGGAGCAAAGACAAGCAGCGCAGCTTGATGCGTAGTAAAAAAAATAATAAATAGACAACTGGTCGACCTCATTAGAAATAAAAACCCAAAAGATTAGATAGACAAACAAACAAACACATAAATGTGGAGAGAAGGGCAGTGCGCGCAGGAGCAAAGGTAAACAGCAGACAGACATGAATCCTTATCTTTACAAGGTCGACCTCAGAGCTTTGTTCAGTTTGTCTCGGTGACAGATAATGGAAGGAAGGGCAGGCAACTGGTCGACTTCATTTAAATAAACAAATAAAAAATAAGATAAACTCTCAGGAATAGATTAATAATAACAAAAAAATTGTAAAGTGGAGAAAGAGAGAGCGCGCGAATGCACTCAAGCAAACACAAACAGCACAGCACGATGCGTATTTTTTTTTAAATTGACAAAATAAATCAAAAATAAATCAAAAATAAAAATAAGTGGAAAAGGCGAGAGTGCGCGAGCACACAGGAGCAAAGACAAGCAGCGCAGCTTGATGCGTAGTAAAAAAAATAATAAATAGACAACTGGTCGACCTCATTAGAAATAAAAACCCAAAAGATTAGATAGACACACAAACAAACACATAAATGTGGAGAGAAGGGCAGTGCGCGCAGGAGCAAAGGTAAACAGCAGACAGGCCTGAATCCTTATCTTTACAAGGTCGACCTCAGAACTTTGTTCAGTTTGTCTCGGTGACGGATAATGGAAGGAAGGGCAGGCAACTGGTCGACTTCATTTAAATAAACAAATAAAAAATAAGATAAACTCTCAGGAATAGATAAATAATAACAAAAAAATTGTAAAGTGGAGAAAGCGAGAGCGCGCGAATGCACTCAAGCAAACACAAACAGCACAGCACGATGCGTATTTTTTTTTAAATTGACAAAATAAATCAAAAATAAATCAAAAATAAAAATAAGTGGAAAAGGCGAGAGTGCGCGAGCACACAGGAGCAAAGACAAGCAGCGCAGCTTGATGCGTAGTAAAAAAAATAATAAATAGACAACTGGTCGACCTCATTAGAAATAAAAACCCAAAAGATTAGACAAACAAACAAACACATAAATGTGGAGAGAAGGGCAGTGCGCGCAGGAGCAAAGGTAAACAGCAGACAGACCTGAATCCTTATCTTTACAAGGTCGACCTCAGAACTTTGTTCAGTTCGTCTCGGTGACGGATAATGGAAGGAAGGGCAGGCAACTGGTCGACTTCATTTAAATAAACAAATAAAAAATAAGATAAACTCTCAGGAATAGATAAATAATAACAAAAAAATTGTAAAGTGGAGAAAGCGAGAGCGCGCGAATGCACTCAAGCAAACACAAACAGCACAGCACGATGCGTATTTTTTTTTAAATTCACAAAATAAATAAAAAATAAATCAAAAATAAAAATAAGTGGAAAAGGCGAGAGTGCGCGAGCACACAGGAGCAAAGACAAGCAGCGCAGCTTGATGCGTAGTAAAAAAAATAATAAATAGACAACTGGTCGACCTCATTAGAAATAAAAACCCAAAAGATTAGATAGACAAACAAACAAACACATAAATGTGGAGAGAAGGGCAGTGCGTGCAGGAGCAAAGGTAAACAGCAGACAGACCTGAATCCTTATCTTTACAAGGTCGACCTCAGAACTTTGTTCAGTTCGTCTCGGTGACGGATAAGGGAAGGAAGGGCAGGCAACTGGTCGACTTCATTTAAATAAACAAATAAAAAATAAGATAAACTCTCAGGAATAGATAAATAATAACAAAAAAATTGTAAAGTGGAGAAAGCGAGAGCGCGCGAATGCACTCAAGCAAACACAAACAGCACAGCACGATGCGTATTTTTTTTAAATTGACAAAATAAATCAAAAATAAAAATAAGTGGAAAAGGAGAGAGTGCGCGAGCACACAGGAGCAAAGACAAGCAGCGCAGCTTGATGCGTAGTAAAAAAAATAATAAATAGACAACTGGTCGACCTCATTAGAAATAAAAACCCAAAAGATTAGATAGACAAACAAACAAACACATAAATGTGGAGAGAAGGGCAGTGCGCGCAGGAGCAAAGGTAAACAGCAGACAGACATGAATCCTTATCTTTACAAGGTCGACCTCAGAGCTTTGTTCAGTTTGTCTCGGTGACAGATAATGGAAGGAAGGGCAGGCAACTGGTCGACTTCATTTAAATAAACAAATAAAAAATAAGATAAACTCTCAGGAATAGATAAATAATAACAAAAAAAATTGTAAAGTGGAGAAAGCGAGAGCGCGCGAATGCACTCAAGCAAACACAAACAGCACAGCACGATGCGTATTTTTTTTTAAATTGACAAAATAAATCAAAAATAAATCAAAAATAAAAATAAGTGGAAAAGGCGAGAGTGCGCGAGCACACAGGAGCAAAGACAAGCAGCGCAGCTTGATGCGTAGTAAAAAAAATAATAAATAGACAACTGGTCGACCTCATTAGAAATAAAACCCAAAAGATTAGATAGACACACAAACAAACACATAAATGTGGAGAGAAGGGCAGTGCGCGCAGGAGCAAAGGTAAACAGCAGACAGGCCTGAATCCTTATCTTTACAAGGTCGACCTCAGAACTTTGTTCAGTTTGTCTCGGTGACGGATAATGGAAGGAAGGGCAGGCAACTGGTCGACTTCATTTAAATAAACAAATAAAAAATAAGATAAACTCTCAGGAATAGATAAATAATAACAAAAAAATTGTAAAGTGGAGAAAGCGAGAGCGCGCGAATGCACTCAAGCAAACACAAACAGCACAGCACGATGCGTATTTTTTTTTAAATTGACAAAATAAATCAAAAATAAATCAAAAATAAAAATAAGTGGAAAAGGCGAGAGTGCGCGAGCACACAGGAGCAAAGACAAGCAGCGCAGCTTGATGCGTAGTAAAAAAAATAATAAATAGACAACTGGTCGACCTCATTAGAAATAAAAACCCAAAAGATTAGACAAACAAACAAACACATAAATGTGGAGAGAAGGGCAGTGCGCGCAGGAGCAAAGGTAAACAGCAGACAGACCTGAATCCTTATCTTTACAAGGTCGACCTCAGAACTTTGTTCAGTTCGTCTCGGTGACGGATAATGGAAGGAAGGGCAGGCAACTGGTCGACTTCATTTAAATAAACAAATAAAAAATAAGATAAACTCTCAGGAATAGATAAATAATAACAAAAAAATTGTAAAGTGGAGAAAGCGAGAGCGCGCGAATGCACTCAAGCAAACACAAACAGCACAGCACGATGCGTATTTTTTTTTAAATTCACAAAATAAATAAAAAATAAATCAAAAATAAAAATAAGTGGAAAAGGCGAGAGTGCGCGAGCACACAGGAGCAAAGTCAAGCAGCGCAGCTTGATGCGTAGTAAAAAAAATAATAAATAGACAACTGGTCGACCTCATTAGAAATAAAAACCCAAAAGATTAGATAGACAAACAAACAAACACAAAAATGTGGAGAGAAGGGCAGTGCGCGCAGGAGCAAAGGTAAACAGCAGACAGACCTGAATCCTTATCTTTACAAGTTCGACCTCAGAACTTTTTTCAGTTTTTCTTGGTGACGGATAATGGAAGGAAGGGCAGGCAACTGGTCGATTTCATTTAAATAAACAAATAAAAAATAAGATAAACTCTCAGGAATAGATAAATAATAACAAAAAATTGTAAAGTGGAGAAAGCGAGAGCGCGCGAATGCACTCAAGCAAACACAAACAGCACAGCACGATGCGTATTGTTTTTAAATTGACAAAATAAATCAAAAATAAATCAAAAATAAAAATAAGTGGAAAAGGCTAGAGTGCGCGAGCACACAGGAGCAAAGACAAGCAGCGTAGCTTGAGGCGTAGTAAAAAAAATAATAAATATAAAACTGGTCGACCTCATTAGAAATAAAAACCCAAAAGATTAGATAGACAAACAAACAAACACATAAATGTGGAGAGAAGGGCAGTGCGGGCAGGAGCAAACGTAAACAGCAGACAGACCTGAATCCTTATCTTTACAAGGTCGACCTCAGAACTTTGTTCAGTTTGTCGCGGTGACGGATAATGGAAGGAAGGGCAGGCAACTGGTCGACTTCATTTAAATAAACAAATAAAAAATAAGATAAACTCTCAGGAATAGATAAATAAAAACAAAATATTGTAAAGTGGAAAAAGCGAGAGCGTGCGAATGCACTCAAGCAAACACAAACAGCACAGCACGATGCGTATTTTTTTTAAATTGACAAAATAAATCAAAATAAATCAAAAATAAAAATAAGTGGAAAAGGCGAGAGTGCGCGAGCACACAGGAGCAAAGACAAGCAGCGCAGCTTGATGCGTAGTAAAAAAAATAATAAATAGACAACTGGTCGACCTCATTAGAAATAAAAACCCAAAAGATTAGATAGACAAACAAACAAACACATAAATGTGGAGAGAAGGGCAGTGCGCGCAGGAGCAAAGGTAAACAGCAGACAGACCTGAATCCTTATCTTTACAAGGTCGACCTCAGAACTTTGTTCAGTTTGTCTCGGTGACGGATAATGGAAGGAAGGGCAGGCAACTGGTCGACTTCATTTAAATAAACAAATAAAAAATAAGATAAACTCTCAGGAATAGATAAATAATAACAAAAAAATTGTAAAGTGGAGAAAGCGAGAGCGCGCGAATGCACTCAAGCAAACACAAACAGCACAACACGATGCGTATTTTTTTTTTAAATTCACAAAATAAATAAAAAATAAATCAAAAATAAAAATAAGTGGAAAAGGCGAGAGTGCGCGAGCACACAGGAGCAAAGTCAAGCAGCGCAGCTTGATGCGTAGTAAAAAAAATAATAAATAGACAACTGGTCGACCTCATTAGAAATAAAAACCCAAAAGATTAGATAGACAAACAAACAAACACAAAAATGTGGAGAGAAGGGCAGTGCGCGCAGGAGCAAAGGTAAACAGCAGACAGACCTGAATCCTTATCTTTACAAGGTCGACCTCAGAACTTTTTTCAGTTTGTCTTGGTGACGGATAATGGAAGGAAGGGCAGGCAACTGGTCGACTTCATTTAAATAAACAAATAAAAAATAAGATAAACTCTCAGGAATAGATAAATAATAACAAAAAATTGTAAAGTGGAGAAAGAGAGAGCGCGCGAATGCACTCAAGCAAACACAAACAGCACAGCACGATGCGTATTTTTTTTAAAATTGACAAAATAAATCAAAAATAAATCAAAAATAAAAATAAGTGGAAAAGGCTAGAGTGCGCGAGCACACAGGAGCAAAGACAAGCAGCGTAGCTTGAGGCGTAGTAAAAAAAATAATAAATATAAAACTGGTCGACCTCATTAGAAATAAAAACCCAAAAGATTAGATAGACAAACAAACAAACACATAAATGTGGAGAGAAGGGCAGTGCGGGCAGGAGCAAAGGTAAACAGCAGACAGACCTGAATCCTTATCTTTACAAGGTCGACCTCAGAACTTTGTTCAGTTTGTCTCGGTGACGGATAATGGAAGGAAGGGCAGGCAACTGGTCGACTTCATTTAAATAAACAAATAAAAAATAAGATAAACTCTCAGGAATAGATAAATAATAACTAAATATTGTAAAGTGGAGAAAGCGAGAGCGTGCGAATGCACTCAAGCAAACACAAACAGCACAGCACGATGCGTATTTTTTTTAAATTGACAAAATAAATCAAAATAAATCAAAAATAAAAATAAGTGGAAAAGGCGAGAGTGTGCGAGCACACAGGAGCAAAGACAAGCAGCGCAGCTTGATGCGTAGTAAAAAAAATAATAAATAGACAACTGGTCGACCTCATTAGATAAAACCCAAAAGATTAGATAGACAAACAAACAAACACATAAATGTGGAGAGAAGGGCAGTGTGCGCAGGAGCAAAGGTAAACAGCAGACAGACCTGAACCCTTATCTTTACAAGGTCGACCTCAGAACTTTTTTGAGTTTGTCTTGGTGACGGATAATGGAAGGAAGGGCAGGCAACTGGTCGACTTCATTTAAATAAACAAATAAAAAATAAGATAAACTCTCAGGAACTGATAAATAATACCAAAAAATAGTAAAGTGGAGAAAGAGAGAGCGCGCGAATGCACTCAAGCAAACACAAACAGCACAGCACGATGCGTATTTTTTTTTAAATTGACAAAATAAATCAAAAATAAATCAAAAATAAAAATAAGTGGAAAAGGAGAGAGTGCGCGAGCACACAGGAGCAAAGACAAGCAGCGCAGCTTGATGCGTAGTAAAAAAAATATTAAATAGACAACTGGTCGACCTCATTAGAAATAAAAACCCAAGGGCTGGGGATATAGCCTAGTGGCAAGAGTGCCTGCCTCGTATACATGAGGCCCTAGGTTCGATTCCCCAGCACCACATATACAGAAAATGGCCAGAAGCGGCGCTGTGGCTCAAGTGGCAGAGTGCTAGCCTTGAGCGGGAAGAAGCCAGGGACAGTGCTCAGGCCCTGAGTCCAAGGCCCAGGACTGGCCAAAAAAAAAAAAAAAAAAAAAGAAATAAAAACCCAAAAGATTAGATACACAAACAAACAAACACAAAAATGTGGAGAGAAGGGCAGTGCGCGCAGGAGCAAAGGTAAACAGCAGACAGACCTGAATCCTTATCTTTACAAGGTCCAACTCAGAACTTTTTTCAGTTTGTCTCGGTGACGGATAATGGAAGGAAGGGCAGGCAACTGGTCGACTTCATTTAAATTATCAAATAAAAAATAAGATAAACTCTCAGGAATAGATAAATAATAACAAAAAATTGTAAAGTGGAGAAAGAGAGAGCGCGCGAATGCACTCAAGCAAACACAAACAGCACAGCATGATGCGTATTTTTTTTAAATTGACAAAATAAATCAAAAATAAATCAAAAATAAAAATAAGTGGAAAAGGCAAGAGTGCGCGAGCACACAGGAGCAAAGACAAGCAGCGCAGCTTGATGCGTAGTAAAAAAAATAATAAATAGACAACTGGTCGACCTCATTAGAAATAAAAACCCAAAAGATTAGATAGACAAACAAACAAACACATAAATGTGGAGAGAAGGGCAGTGCGGGCAGGAGCAAAGGTAAAAAGCAGACAGACCTAAATCCTTATCTTTACAAGGACGACCTCAGAACTTTGTTCAGTTTGTCTCGGTGACGGATAATGGAAGGAAGGGCAGGCAACTGGTCGACTTCATTTAAATAAACAAATAAAAAATAAGATAAACTCTCAGGAATAGATAAATAATAACAAAAAAATTGTAAAGTGGAGAAAGCGAGAGCGCGCGAAAGCACTCAAGCAAACACAAGCAGCACAGCACGATGCGTATTTTTCTTTAAATTGACAAAATAAATCAAAAATAAATCAAAAATAAAAATAAGTGGAAACGGCGAGAGTGCGCGAGCACACAGGAGCAAAGACAAGCAGCGCAGCTTGATGCGTAGTAAAAAAAATAAAAAATAGACAACTGGTCGACCTCATTAGAAATAAAAACCCAAAAGATTAGATAGACAAACAAACAAACACATAAATGTGGAGAGAAGGACAGTGCGGGCAGGAGCATAGGTAAACAGCAGACAGACCTGAATCCTTATCTTTAGAAGGTCGACCTCAGAACTTTGTTCAGGTTGTCTCGGTGACGGATAATGGAAGGAAGGGCAGGCAACTGGTCGACTTCATTTAAATAAACAAATAAAAAATAAGATAAACTCTCAGGAATAGATAAATAATAACAAAAAAATTGTAAAGTGGAGAAAGCGAGAGCGCGCGAATGCACTCAAGCAAACACAAACAGCACAGCACGATGCGTATTTTTTTAAATTGACAAAATAAATCAAAAATAAATCAAAAATAAAAATAAGTGGAAAAGGCGACAGTGCGCGAGCACACAGGAGCAAAGACAAGCAGCGCAGCTTGATTCGTGGTAAAAAAAATAATAAATAGACAACTGGTCGACCTCATTAGAAATAAAAACCCAAAAGATTAGATAGACAAACAAACAAACACATAAATGTGGAGAGAAGGGCAGTGCGGGCAGGAGCAAAGGTAAACAGCAGACAGACCTGAATCCTTATCTTTACAAGGTCGACCTCAGAACTTTGTTCAGTTTGTCTCGGTGACGGATAATGGAAGGAAGGGCAGGCAACTGGTCGACTTCATTTAAATAAACAAATAAAAAATAAGATAAACTCTCAGGAATAGATAAATAATAACAAAAAATTGTAAAGTGGAGAAAGCGAGAGCGCGCGAATGCACTCAAGCAAACACAAACAGCACAGCACGATGCGTATTTTTTTAAATTGACAAAATAAATCAAAAATAAAAATAAGTGGAAAAGGCGAGAGTGCGCGAGCACACAGGAGCAAAGACAAGCAGCGCAGCTGGATGCGTAGTAAAAAAAGTAATAAATAGACAACTGGTCGACCTCATTAGAAATAAAAACCCAAAAGATTAGATAGACAAACAAACAAACACATAAATGTGGAGAGAAGGGCAGTGCGGGCAGGCGCAAAGGTAAACAGCAGACAGACCTGGATCCTTATCTTTACAAGGTCGACCTCAGAACTTTTTTCAGTTTGTCTCGGTGACGGATAATGGAAGGAAGGGCAGGCAACTGGTCGACTTCATTTAAATAAACAAATAAAAAATAAGATAAACTCTCAGGAATAGATAAATAATACCAAAAAATTGTAAAGTGGAGAAAGCGAGAGCGCGCGAATGCACTCAAGCAAACACAAACAGCACAGCACGACGCGTATTTTTTTTTAAATTGACAAAATAAATCAAAAATAAATCAAAAATAAAAATAAGTGGAAAAGGCGAGAGTGCGCGAGCACACAGGAGCAAAGACAAGCAGCGCAGCTTGATGCGTGGTAAAAAAAATAATAAATAGACAACTGGTCGACCTCATTAGAAATAAAAACCCAAAAGATTAGATAGACAAACAAACAAACACATAAATGTGGAGAGAAGGGCAGTGGGGGCAGGAGCAAAGGTAAACAGCAGACAGACCTAAATCCTTATCTTTACAAGGACGACCTCAGAACTTTGTTCAGTTTGTCTCGGTGACGGATAATGGAAGGAAGCGCAGGCAACTGGTCGACTTCATTTAAATAAACAAATAAAAAATAAGATAAACTCTCAGGAATAGATAAATAATAACAAAAAAATTGTAAAGTGGAGAAAGCGAGAGCGCGCGAATGCACTCCAGCAAACACAAGCAGCACAGCACGATGCGTATTTTTTTTAAATTGACAAAATAAATCAAAAATAAATTAAAAATAAAAATAAGTGGAAACGGCGAGAGTGCGCGAGCACACAGGAGCAAAGACAAGCAGCGCAGCTTGATGCGTAGTAAAAAAAATAATAAATAGACAACTGGTCGACCTCATTAGAAATAAAAACCCAAAAGATTAGATAGACAAACAAACAAACACATAAATGTGGAGAGAAGGGCAGTGCGGCCAGGAGCATAGGTAAATAGCAGACAGACCTGAATCCTTATCTTTACAAGGTCGACCTCAGAACTTTTTTCAGTTTGTCTTGGTGACGGATAATGGAAGGAAGGGCAGGCAACTGGTCGACTTCATTTAAATAAACAAATAAAAATTAAGATAAACTCTCAGGAACAGATAAATAATACCAAAAAATTGTAAAGTGGAGAAAGAGAGAACGCGCGAATGCACTCAAGCAAACACAAACAGCACAGCACGATGCGTATTTTTTTTTAAATTGACAAAATAAATCAAAAATAAATCAAAAATAAAAATAAGTGGAAAAGGCGAGAGTGCGCGAGCACACAGGAGCAAAGACAAGCAGCGCAGCTTGATGCGTGGTAAAAAAAATAATAAATAGACAACTGGTCGACCTCATTAGAAATAAAAACCCAAAAGATTAGATAGACAAACAAACAAACACATAAATGTGGAGAGAAGGGCAGTGCGCGCAGGAGAAAAGGTAAACAGCAGACAGACCTGAATCCTTATCTTTACAAGGTCGACCTCAGAACTTTGTTCAGTTTGTCTCGGTGACGGATAATGGTAGGAAGGGCAGGCAACTGGTCGACTTCATTTAAATAAACAAATAAAAAATAAGATAAACTCTCAGGAATAGATAAATAATAACAAAAAAATTGTAAAGTGGAGAAAGCGAGAGCGCGCGAATGCACTCAAGCAAACACAAAGAGCACAGCACGATGCGTATTTTTTTTAAAATTGACAAAATAAATCAAAATAAATCAAAAAGAAAAATAAGTGGAAAAGGCGAGAGTGCGCGAGCACACAGGAGCAAAGACAAGCAGCGCAGCTTGATGCGTAGTAAAAAAAAATAATAAATAGACAACTGGTCGACCTCATTAGAAATAAAAACCCAAGGGCTGGGGATATAGCCTAGTGGCAAGAGTGCCTGCCTCGTATACATGAGGCCCTAGGTTCGATTCCCCAGCACCACATATACAGAAAATGGCCAGAAGCGGCTCTGTGGCTCAAGTGGCAGAGTGCTAGCCTTGAGCGGGAAGAAGCCAGGGACAGTGCTCAGGCCCTGAGTCCAAGGCCCAGGACGGGCCAAAAAAAAAAAAAAAGAAATAAAAACCCAAAAATTAGATAGACAAACAAACACATAAATGTGGAGAGAAGGGCAGTGCGCGCAGGAGCAAAGGTAAACAGCAGACAGACCTGAATCCTTATCTTTACAAGGTCGACCTCAGAACTTTGTTCAGTTTGTCTCGGTGACGGATAATGGAAGGAAGGGCAGGCAACTGGTCGACTTCATTTAAATAAACAAATAAAAAATAAGATAAACTCTCAGGAATAGATAAATAATAACAAAAAAATTGTAAAGTGGAGAAAGCGAGAGCGCGCGAATGCACTCACGCAAACACAAACAGCACAGCACGATGCGTATTTTTTTTTAAAATTGACAAAATAAATGAAAAATAAATCCAAAATAAAAACAAGTGGAAAAGGCGAGAGTGCGCGAGCACACAGGAGCAAAGACAAGCAGCGCAGCATGATGCGTAGTAAAAAAAATAATAAATAGACAACTGGTCGACCTCATTAGAAATAAAAACCCAAAAGATTAGATAGACAAACAAACAAACACATAAATGTGGAGAGAAGGGCAGTGCGTGCAGGAGCAAAGGTAATCAGCAGAGAGACCTGAATCCGTATATTTACAAGGTCGACCTCAGAACTTTGTTCAGTTTGTCTCGGTGACGGATAATGGAAGGAAGGGCAGGCAACTGGTCGACTTCATTTAAATAAACAAATAAAAAATAAGATAAACTCTCAGGAATAGATAAATAATAACAAAAAAATTGTAAAGTGGAGAAAGCGAGAGCGCGCGAATGCACTCAAGCAAACACAAACAGCACAGCACGATGCGTATTTTTTTTAAATTGACAAAATAAATCAAAAATAAATCAAAAATAAAAATAAGTGGAAAAGGCGAGAGTCCGCGAGCACACAGGAGCAAAGACAAGCAGCGCAGCTTGATGCGTAGTAAAAAAAATAATAAATAGACAACTGGTCGACCTCATTAGAAATAAAAACCCAAAAGATTAGATAGACAAACAAACAAACCCATAAATGTGGAGAGAAGGGCAGTGCGCGCAGGAGCAAAGGTAAACAGCAGACAGACCTGAATCCTTATCTTTACAAGTTCGACCTCAGAACTTTGTTCAGTTTGTCTCGGTGACGGATAATGGAAGGAAGGGCGGGCAACTGGTCGACTTCATTTAAATAAACAAATAAAAAATAAGATAAACTCTCAGGAATAGATGAATAATAACAAAAAATTGTAAAGTGGAGAAAGGGAGAGCGCGCGAATGCACTCAAGCAAACACAAACAGCACAGCACGATGCGTATTTTTTTTAAATTGACAAAATAAATCAAAAATAAATCAAAAATAAAAATAAGTGGAAAAGGCGAGAGTGCGCGAGCACACAGGAGCAAAGACAAGCAGCGCAGCGTGATGCGTAGTAAAAAAAATAATAAATAGACAACTGGTCGACCTCATTAGAAATAAAAACCCAAAAGATTAGATAGACAAACAAACAAACACATAAATGTGGAGAGATGGGCAGTGCGCGCAGGAGCAAAGGTAAACAGCAGACAGACCTGAATCCTTATCTTTACAAGGTCGACCTCAGAACTTTGTTCAGTTTGTCTCGGTGACGGATAATGGAAGGAAGGGCAGGCAACTGGTCGACTTCATTTAAATAAACAAATAAAAAATAAGATAAACTCTCAGGAATAGATAAATAATAACAAAAAAATTGTAAAGTGGAGAGAGCGAGAGCGCGCGAATGCACTCAAGCAAACACAAACAGCACAGCACGATGCGTATTTTTTTTAAATTGACAAAATAAATCAAAAATAAATCAAAAATAAAAATAAGTGGAAAAGGCGAGAGTGCGCGAGCACACAGGAGCAAAGACAAGCAGCGCAGCTTGATGCGTAGTAAAAAAAATAATAAATAGACAACTGGTCGACCTCATTAGAAATAAAAACCCAAAAGATTGGATAGACAAACAAACAAACACAAAAATGTGGAGAGAAGTGCAGTGCACGCAGGAGCAAAGGTAAACAGCAGACAGACCTGAATCCTGATCTTTACAAGGTCGACCTCAGAACTTTGTTCAGTTTGTCTCGGTGACGGATAATGGAAGGAAGGGCAGGCAACTGGTCGACTTCATTTAAATAAACAATTAAAAAATAAGATAAACTCTCAGGAATAGATAAATAATAACAAAAAAATTGTAAAGTGGAGAAAGCGAGAGCGCGCGAATGCACTCAAGCAAACACAAACAGCACAGCACGATGCGTATTTTTTTTAAAGTGACAAAATAAATCAAAAATAAAAATAAGTGGAAAAGGCGAGAGTGCGCGAGCACACAGGAGCAAAGACAAGCAGCGCAGCTTGATGCATAGTAAAAAAAATAATAAATAGACAACTGGTCGACCTCATTAGAAATAAAAACCCAAAAGATTAGATAGACAAACAAACAAACACATAAATGTGGAGAGAATGGCAGTGCGCGCAGGAGCAAAGGTAAACAGCAGACAGACCTGAATCCTTATCTTTACAAGGTCGACCTCAGAACTTTGTTCAGTTTGTCTCGGTGACGGATAATGGAAGGAAGGGCAGTCAACTGGTCGACTTCATTTAAATAAACAAATAAAAAATAAGATAAACTCTCAGGAATAGATAAATAATAACAAAAAAATTGTAAAGTGGAGAAAGCGAGAGCGCGCGAATGCACTCAAGCAAACACAAACAGCACAGCACGATGCGTATTTTTTTTAAATTGACAAAAGAAATCAAAAATAAATCAAAAATAAAAATAAGTGGAAAAGGCGAGAGTCCGCGAGCAGACAGGAGCAAAGACAAGCAGCGCAGCTTGATGCGTAATAAAAAAAATAATAAATAGACAACTGGTCGACCTCATTAGAAATAAAAACCCAAAAGATTAGATAGACAAACAAACAAAGCCATAAATGTGGAGAGAAGGGCAGTGCGCGCAGGAGCAAAGGTAAACAGCAGACAGACCTGAATCCTTATCTTTACAAGGTCGACCTCAGAACTTTGTTCAGTTTGTCTCGGTGACGGATAATGGAAGGAAGGGCAGGCAACTGGTCGACTTCATTTAAATAAACAAATAAAAAATAAGATAAACTCTCAGGAATAGATAAATAATAACAAAAAAATTGTAAAGTGGAGAGAGCGAGAGCGCGCGAATGCACTCAAGCAAACACAAACAGCACAGCACGATGCGTATTTTTTTAAAATTGACAAAATAAATCAAAAATAAATCAAAAATAAAAATAAGTGGAAAAGGCGAGAGTGCGCGAGCACACAGGAGCAAAGATAAGCAGCGCAGCTTGATGCGTAGTAAAAAAAATAATAAATAGACAACTGGTCGACCTCATTAGAAATAAAAACCCAAAAGATTAGATAGACAAACAAACAAACACATAAATGTGGAGAGAAGGGCAGTGCGCGTAGGAGCAAAGGTAAACAGCAGACAGACCTGAATCCTTATCTTTACAAGGTCGACCTCAGAACTTTGTTCAGTTTGTCTCGGTGACGGATAATGGAAGGAAGGGCAGGCAACTGGTCGACTTCATTTAAATAAACAAATAAAATATAAGATAAACTCTCAGGAATAGATAAATAATAACAAAAAAATTGTAAAGTGGAGAAAGCGAGAGCGCGCGAATGCACTCACGCAAACACAAACAGCACAGCACGATGCGTATTTTTTTTTAAAATTGACAAAATAAATGAAAAATAAATCCAAAATAAAAACAAGTGGAAAATGCGAGAGTGCGCGAGCACACAGGAGCAAAGACAAGCAGCGCAGCATGATGCTTAGTAAAAAAAATAATAAATAGACAACTGGTCGACCTCATTAGAAATAAAAACCCAAAAGATTAGATAGACAAACAAACAAACACGTAAATGTGGAGAGAAGGGCAGTGCGCGCAGAAGCAAAGGTAATCAGCAGAGAGACCTGAATCCTTATCTTTACAAGGTCGAGCTCAGAACTTTGTTCAGTTTGTCTCGGTGACGGATAATGGAAGGAAGGGCAGGCAACTGGTCGACTTCATTTAAATAAACAAATAAAAAATAAGATAAACTCTCAGGAATAGATAAATAATAACAAAAAAATTGTAAAGTGGAGAAAGCGAGAGCGCGCGAATGCACTCAAGGAAACACAAACAGCACAGCCCGATGCGTATTTTTTTAAAATTGACAAAATAAATCAAAAATAAATCAAAAATTAAAATAAGTGGAAAAGGCGAGAGTCCGCGAGCACACAGGAGCAAAGACAAGCAGCGCAGCTTGATGCGTAGTAAAAAAAATAATAAATAGACAACTGGTCGACCTCATTAGAAATAAAAACCCAAAAGATTAGATAGACAAACAAACAAACCCATAAATGTGGAGAGAAGGGCAGTGCGCGCAGGAGCAAAGATAAACAGCAGACAGACCTGAATCCTTATCTTTACAAGGTCGACCTCAGAACTTTGTTCAGTTTGCCTCGGTGACGGATAATGGAAGGAAGGGCAGGCAACTGGTCGACTTCATTTAAATAAACAAATAAAATATAAGATAAACTATCAGGAATAGATAAATAATAACAAAAAATTGTAAAGTGGAGAAAGGGAGAGCGCGCAAATGCACTCAAGCAAACACAAACAGCACAGCACGATGCGTATTTTTTTTAAATTGACAAAATAAATCAAAAATAAATCAAAAATAAAAATAAGTGGAAAAGGCGAGAGTGCGCGAGCACACAGGAGCAAAGATAAGCAGCGCAGCTTGATGCGTAGTAAAAAAAATAATAAATAGACAACTGGTCGACCTCATTAGAAATAAAAACCCAAAAGATTAGATAGACAAACAAACAAACCCATAAATGTGGAGAGAAGGGCAATGCGCGCAGGAGCAAAGATAAACAGCAGACAGACCTGAATCCTTATCTTTACAAGGTCGACCTCAGAACTTTGTTCAGTTTGCCTCGGTGACGGATAATGGAAGGAAGGGCAGGCAACTGGTCGACTTCATTTAAATAAACAAATAAAATATAAGATAAACTCTCAGGAATAGATAAATAATAACAAAAAATTGTAAAGTGGAGAAAGGGAGAGCGCGCAAATGCACTCAAGCAAACACAAACAGCACAGCACGATGCGTATTTTTTTTAAATTGACAAAATAAATCAAAAATAAATCAAAAATAAAAATAAGTGGAAAAGGCGAGAGTGCGCGAGCACACAGGAGCAAAGATAAGCAGCGCAGCTTGATGCGTAGTAAAAAAAATAATAAATAGACAACTGGTCGACCTCATTAGAAATAAAAACCCAAAAGATTAGATAGACAAACAAACAAACACATAAATGTGGAGAGAAGGGCAGTGCGCGCAGGAGCAAAGGTAAACAGCAGACAGACCTGAATCCTTATCTTTACAAGGTCGACCTCAGAACTTTGTTCAGTTTGTCTCGGTGACGGATAATGGAAGGAAGGGCAGGCAACTGGTCGACTTCATTTAAATAAACAAATAAAAAATAAGATAAACTCTCAGGAATAGATAAATAATAACAAAAAAATTGTAAAGTGGAGAAAGCGAGAGCGCGCGAATGCACTCACGCAAACACAAACAGCACAGCACGATGCGTATTTTTTTTAAAAATTGACAAAATAAATGAAAAATAAATCCAAAATAAAAACAAGTGGAAAATGCGAGAGTGCGCGAGCACACAGGAGCAAAGACAAGCAGCGCAGCATGATGCGTAGTAAAAAAAATAATAAATAGACAACTGGTCGACCTCATTAGAAATAAAAACCCAAAAGATTAGATAGACAAACAAACAAACACATAAATGTGGAGAGAAGGGCAGTGCGCGCAGGAGCAAAGGTAATCAGCAGAGAGACCTGAATCCTTATCTTTACAAGGTCGACCTCAGAACTTTGTTCAGTTTGTCTCGGTGACGGATAATGGAAGGAAGGGCAGGCAACTGGTCGACTTCATTTAAATAAACAAATAAAAAATAAGATAAACTCTCAGGAATAGATAAATAATAACAAAAAAATTGTAAAGTGGAGAAAGCGAGAGCGCGCGAATGCACTCAAGCAAACACAAACAGCACAGCACGATGCGTATTTTTTTAAAATTGACAAAATAAATCAAAAATAAATCAAAAATAAAAATAAGTGGAAAAGGCGAGAGTCCGCGAGCACACAGGAGCAAAGACAAGCAGCGCAGCTTGATGCGTAGTAAAAAAAATAATAAATAGACAACTGGTCGACCTCATTAGAAATAAAAACCCAAAAGATTAGATAGACAAACAAACAAACCCATAAATGTGGAGAGAAGGGCAGTGCGCGCAGGAGCAAAGGTAAACAGCAGACAGACCTGAATCCTTATCTTTACAAGGTCGACCTCAGAACTTTGTTCAGTTTGTCTCGGTGACGGATAATGGAAGGAAGGGCAGGCAACTGGTCGACTTCATTTAAATAAACAAATAAAAAATAAGATAAACTCTCAGGAATAGATAAATAATAACAAAAAAATTGTAAAGTGGAGAAAGCGAGAGCTCGCGAATGCACTCAAGCAAACACAAACAGCACAGCACGATGCGTATTTTTTTTAAATTGACAAAATAAATCAAAAATAAATCAAAAATAAAAATAAGTGGAAAAGGCGAGAGTGCGCGAGCACACAGGAGCAAAGATAAGCAGCGCAGCTTGATGCGTAGTAAAAAAAATAATAAATAGACAACTGGTCGACCTCATTAGAAATAAAAACCCAAAAGATTAGATAGACAAACAAACAAACACATAAATGTGGAGAGAAGGGCAGTGCGCGCAGGAGCAAAGATAAACAGCAGACAGACCTGAATCCTTATCTTTACAAGGTCGACCTCAGGACTTTGTTCAGTTTGTCTCGGTGACGGATAATGGAAGGAAGGGCAGGCAACTGGTCGACTTCATTTAAATTAACAAATAAAATATAAGATAAACTCTCAGGAATAGATAAATAATAACAAAAAAATTGTAAAGTGGAGAAAGCGAGAGCGCGCGAATGCACTCACGCAAACACAAACAGCACAGCACGATGCGTATTTTTTTTTAAAATTGACAAAATAAATGAAAAATAAATCCAAAATAAAAACAAGTGGAAAATGCGAGAGTGCGCGAGCACACAGGAGCAAAGACAAGCAGCGCAGCATGATGCGTAGTAAAAAAAATAATAAATAGACAACTGGTCGACCTCATTAGAAATAAAAACCCAAAAGATTAGATAGACACACAAACAAACACATAAATGTGGAGAGAAGGGCAGTGCGCGCAGGAGCAAAGGTAATCAGCAGAGAGACCTGAATCCTTATCTTTACAAGGTCGACCTCAGAACTTTGTTCAGTTTGTCTCGGTGACGGATAATGGAAGGAAGGGCAGGCAACTGGTCGACTTCATTTAAATAAACAAATAAAAAATAAGATAAACTCTCAGGAATAGATAAATAATAACAAAAAAATTGTAAAGTGGAGAAAGCGAGAGCGCGCGAATGCACTCAAGCAAACACAAACAGCACAGCACGATGCGTATTTTTATTTTAAATTGACAAAATAAATCAAAAATAAATCAAAAATAAAAATAAGTGGAAAAGGCGAGAGTCCGCGAGCACACAGGAGCAAAGACAAGCAGCGCAGCTTGATGCGTAGTAAAAAAAATAATAAATAGACAACTGGTCGACCTCATTAGAAATAAAAACCCAAAAGATTAGATAGACAAACAAACAAACACATAAATGTGGAGAGAAGGGCAGTGCGCGCAGGAGCAAAGGTAAACAGCAGACAGACCTGAATCCTTATCTTTACAAGGTCGACCTCAGAACTTTGTTCAGTTTGTCTCGGTGACGGATAATGGAAGGAAGGGCAGGCAACTGGTCGACTTCATTTAAATAAACAAATAAAAAATAAGATAAACGCTCAGGAATAGATAAATAATAACAAAAAAATTGTAAAGTGGAGAAACCGAGAGCGCGCGAATGCACTCAAGCAAACACAAACAGCACAGCACGATGCGTATTTTTTTTTAAATTGACAAAATAAATCAAAAATAAATCAAAAATAAATATAAGTGGAAAAGGCGAGAGTGTGAGAGCACACAGGAGCAAAGACAAGCAGCGCAGCTTGATGCGTAGTAAAAAAAATAATAAATAGACAACTGGTCGACCTCATTAGAAATAAAAACCCAAAAGATTAGATAGACAAACAAACAAACACATAAATGTGGAGAGAAGGGCAGTGCGCGCAGGAGCAAAGGTAAACAGCAGACAGACCTGAATCCTTATCTTTAAAAGGTCGACCTCAGAACTTTGTTCAGTTTGTCTCGGTGACGGATAATGGAAGGAAGGGCAGGCAACTGGTCGACTTCATTTAAATAAACAAATAAAAAATAAGATAAACTCTCAGGAATAGATAAATAATAACAAAAAAATTGTAAAGTGGAGAAAGCGAGAGCGCGCGAATGCACTCAAGCAAACACAAACAGCACAGCACGATGCGTATTTTTTTAAAATTGACAAAATAAATCAAAAATAAATCAAAAATAAAAATAAGTGGAAAAGGCGAGAGTGCGCGACCACACAGGAGCAAAGACAAGCAGCGCAGCTTGAAGCGTAGTAAAAAAAATAATAAAAGACAACTGGTCGACCTCATTAGAAATAAAAACACAAAAGATTAGATAGACAAACAAACAAACACATAAATGTGGAGAGAAGGGCAGTGCGCGCAGGACCAAAGGTAAACAGCAGACAGACCTGAATCCTTATCTTTACAAGGTCGACTTCAGAACTTTGTTCAGTTTGTCTCGGTGACAGATAATGGAAGGATGGGCAGGCAACTGGTCGACTTCATTTAAATAAACAAATAAAAACTAAGATAAACTCTCAGGAATAGATAAATAATAACAAAAAAATTGTAAAGTGGAGAAAGCGAGAGCGCGCGAATGCACTCAAGCAAACACAAACAGCACAGCACGATGCGTATTTTTTTTTAAATTGAAAAAATAAATCAAAAATAAATCAAAAATAAAAATAAGTGGAAAAGGCGAGAGTGCGCGAGCACACACGAGCAAAGACAAGCAGCGCAGCTTGATGCGTAGTAAAAAAAAAATAATAAATAGACAACTGGTCGACCTCATTAGAAATAAAAACCCAAAAGATTAGATAGACAAACAAACAAACACATAAATATGGAGAGAAGGGCAGTACGCGCAGGAGCAAAGGTAAACAGCAGACAGACCTGAATCCTTATCTTTAGAAGGTCGACATCAGAACTTTGTTCAGTTTGTCTCGGTGAGGGATAATGGAAGGAAGGGCAGGCAACTGGTCGACTTCGTTTAAATAAACAAATAAAAAATAAGATAAACTATCAGGAATAGATAAATAATAACAAAAAAATTGTAAAGTGGAGAAAGCGAGAGCGCGCGAATGCACTCAAGCAAACACAAATAGGACAGCACGATGCGTATTTTTTTAAAAAATTGACAAAATAAATCAAAAATAAATCAAAAATAAAAATAAGTGGAAAAGGCGAGAGTGCGCGAGCACACAGGAGAAAAGACAAGCAGCGCAGCTTGATGCGTAGTAAAAAAAATAATAAATAGACAACTGGTCGACCTCATTAGAAATAAAAACCCAAAAGATTAGATAGACAAACAAACAAACACATAAATGTGTAGAGAAGGGCAGTTCGTGCAGGAGCAAAGGTAAACAGCAGACAGACCTGAATCCTTATCTTTACAAGGTCGACCTCAGAACTTTGTTCAGTTTGTCTCGGTGACGGATAATGGAAGGAAGGGCAGGCAACTGGACGACTTCATTTAAATAAACAAATAAAAAATAAGATAAACTCTCAGGAATAGATAAATAATAACAAAAAAATTGTAAAGTGGAGAAAGCGAGAGCGCGCGAATGCATTCAAGCAAACACAAACAGCACAGCACGATGCGTATTTTTTTTTAAAATTGACAAAATAAATCAAAAATAAATCCAAAATAAAAATAAGTGGAAAAGGCGAGAGTCCGCGAGCACACAGGAGCAAAGACAAGCAGCGCAGCTTGATGCGTAGTAAAAAAAATAATAAATAGACAACTGGTCGACCTCATTAGAAATAAAACCCCAAAAGATTTGATAGACAAACAAACAAACCCATAAATGTGGAGAGAAGGGCAGTGCGCGCAGGAGCAAAGGTAAACAGCAGACAGACCTGAATACTTATCTTTACAAGTTCGACCTCAGAACTTTGTTCAGTTTGTCTCGGTGACGGATAATGGAAGGAAGGGCAGGCAACTGGTCGACTTCATTTAAATAAACAAATAAAAAATAAGATAAACTCTCAGGAATAGATAAATAATAACAAAAAAATTGTAAAGTGGAGAAAGGGAGAGCGCGCGAATGCACTCAAGCAAACACAAACAGCACAGCACGATGCGTATTTTTTTTTAAAATGACAAAATAAATAAAAAAAAAATCAAAAATAAAAATAAGTTGAAATGGCGAGAGTGCGCGAGCACACAGGAGCAAGGAGAAGCAGCGCAGCGTGATGCGTAGTAAAAAAAATAATAAATAGACAACTGGTCGACCTCATTAGAAATAAAAACCCAAAAGATTAGATAGACAAACAAACAAACACATAAATGTGGAGAGAAGGGCAGTGCGCGCAGGAGCAAAGGTAAACAGCAGACAGACCTGAATCCTTATCTTTACAAGGTCGACCTCAGTACTTTGTTCAGTTTGTCTCGGTGACGGATAATGGAAGGAAGGGCAGGCAACTGGTCAACTTCATTTAAATAAACAAATAAAAATAAGATAAACTCTCAGGAATAGATAAATAATAACAAAAAAATTGTAAAGTGGAGAAAGCGAGAGCGCGCGAATGCACTCAAGCAAACACAAACAGCACAGCACGATGCGTATTTTTTTTAAAAATCGACAAAATAAATCAAAAATAAAAATAAGTGGAAAAGGCGAGAGTGCGCGAGCACACAGGAGCAAAGACAAGCAGCGCAGCTTGATGCGTAGTAAAAAAAAATAATAAATAGACAACTGGTCGACCTCATTAGAAATAAAAACCCAAAAGATTAGATAGACACACAAACAAACACATAAATGTGGAGAGAAGGGCAGTGCGCGCAGGAGCAAAGGTAAACAGCAGACAGACCTGAATCCTTATCTTTACAAGGTCGACCTCAGAACCTTGTTCAGTTTGTCTCGGTGATGGATAATGGAAGGAAGGGCAGGCAGCTGGTCGACTTCATTTAAATAAACAAATAAAAAATAAGATAAACTCTCAGGAATAGATAAATAATAACAAAAAAATTGTAAAGTGGAGAAAGCGAGAGCGCGCGAATGCACTCTAGCAAACACAAAAAGCACAGCACGATGCGTATTTTTTTTTAAAATTGACAAAATAAATCAAAAATAAATCAAAAATAAAAATAAGTGGAAAAGGCGAGAGTGCGCGAGCACACAGGAGCAAAGACAAGCAGCGCAGCTTGATGCGTAGTAAAAAAAATAATAAATAACCTGCTGGGCCAGCCGGCAGGGGAACAGAAATCCTGACTGAGGGGCGGCAGGGATATGGAAAAGGAAAAATAAGGCAAGAGAAAAAAGACAAGAGACAAAGATGGGGTACGGGAGGTCTGCATCTCGAGATTGAGACTCAAGACTGCAGCAACAGTTTATTCTTAACTTCCAGCTTATATGCAGTTTTGGAACCAGGGAATAGCATAGGATTGTTAAAATTCCAGAACATAAAGAGTCTTGGAAGTTTGCAACATTTGATTACAGTAAACACAGGACAAGGTTGATAGGAATCTACTCCAGCGGACATAGCAAGGTGGGGGCATAGCAAAGCAATTCCGGACAGTAGCTGTGAACGGATGTCCTTGCCTTTAGCATATCCTGGCGGTAACAGCACAGCCAGAGGTGATAATTTACCTAGCTGCAGGTCTGGCTCCCTAGCTGCAGGTCTGGCTCCCGTCATCTTGGCGACATCGGCACAGCCAGAGATCAGGATGAGCTTAGCTGCTAGCTCGGTTCCCGACAGTTCCCCCGTCTTTTTATTAAAAGAAGCGAACCCGCCTGTCTTAGGTGGGGTGGGTGCCCCAGCCCGCCTTACCCGTCTTGGGGAACAACTTCAGAGCAGTGCTGAAGGCCCTGTCTTAGGTCGGTCTAAGGCTGGCACCGCCTCATACCCGTCTCTGGCTGCGGTTCCTCTCGGGGGAAATTCATTTACTTGGAGCTTGACCTTATGGAGCTGGCTGGCTAAACTCATGAAAGAGTTTTGCAATATGCGAACAATGCAAGGAAGGCATAGGCAAGCCATCAGCAAAAGTATCCCTGGGCCGAGCAATGTCATTAATGGCCCCTTAACGTTAGTTAAGGAAGGGACATACTGTTGAAGTTGTTCAAACAGTTCTTTTGCTGTTTCTGCCACTTAAAGTCCAAAGGTGGAGCTTGTTCTAGTCCAGCTATTTGTCTATGGATTTGAAAGAGATCTAAGGACAAGTTATTATGGTGCCAAATACCATTTAGATGTGCTACAACTTGTTCCCAAGGATAGCTCGACCCATTATACTTATGGAGGGTCACACAAATAAAGTCAAACCCAGCATGACAGCGCACCCATTGCAAAGTTTGTAAGGCACGAATTTGTTCTCCCAGAGACAACAAAGATTCATACAAGGCTTCTAATTTTTGTTCTACCTTATCATCAATCCTGCCTTGAAAGTGCAGGGCTTGCGTGGTATTATGAGCAAGCTGATTAACATGGTGAGCTGTCTGCACATTTTGTGTTAAAGCCACAGTAGCCGCTGCAGCAGAGGCAGCTAAGGAAATAAAGGCTAAAATTCCTGCTATTAGTAGCCCTACAAATCGTCTAGGGCGCATAAGTTCTTTTAAATATTTTAACACTTGAATACCTGTTTCTTTATACCAAGCTTCAGATAAGTTTACAGGAAGCATAACAAATGGTGGTTGCTTAATAATAATTACAGAATCAGTAAGACCACTATACAAGCAATTTGTAAAAGAACAGTTAGTGCAGGTAACATCAAAGTACATGGCTCCTATAGAGATATTAAAAGGTCCATACATAATAGCATAAGGGGGTGTTACACAACTCATAATATTTTTTAAAGAAGTAGAAGTGGGCCAGGAGATATTATTCAGAGCAGCCACTAACATCCAGACATGGCGTTGAGGGCGTCCATTCATCCACCACAGACCTGGGTTGAATCTTGTTGGTAAGATTAGTTCCAGACCAGTCCATCAGCTGAGAATTAGTTCGCTGATCTGTTGACATGGACGAACACCTCAGCTCCCTCCCAGGTCGCAGGGTACACAATCGGTGGGTCTGGCACGTAAGCCCAGTGGGTCAGCCCTTGTACCGTTCCACAATGCAAACACAACGCTCAGGTAGCCAGCGGGCATCATTTTCATCCTGTGAAAAAACACAGACATGTCCTCGACCCCATGTCATTACTGGATCGGGCCTGTGCCAAGCACTTGTTAGAGGATCTTTCCACTTAACTTGAGCAAAAGCTCTTTGCTCTCTCTTTTCCCAGAACCGCTGTGCTGCGGAGTGGCCATTGCAATCCAAATTTAAAAAATTTTAGTATGAATAAAGTATGAGAAAGTATATTAACAGGAGAGAAGGGGTATAGTTCCCCCCCTTTTAATTTAGAAATTTGGTGTTTTAACAAACCGTTGGCCCATTCGACAATTCCTTGACCATGAGGGTTAATGCCATTGGAGGGCACAGGCAGGAAGGTAGCACAGTTGGGACAAGTTTTTACAATTTGACGAGCTGCCTCATAAGTAATATGAAATTGCTGACGTAAGGCACGACTGTTTTGATGGTGGGCAGCATGTGATTGCTTTGCCAAGTCAATTTGAGAAAGAAAAATTTGGGTAGCCTCATCCGTAATAGCATTGCCCTCCCTTAATGGTAAGAAGAGGCAAAGTGAAGTAACTTGTTAGAGGGATAATGATGTGAAATTGTGCCCACAAAATTATCCCAGGCAGTGACCCAGGAATCACAAAGACTATAAAGCCATTCTTGTTGTTGTAAAGTATAGGGGATATAAATAACCTGTGGATCTCGTCCAAGATACTTACAAGATTCCACACGGCACATATGGACTAAGGTGGCTACCAATTCATAATAAGGAGTTAACACTTTTGAAGGAGTAGCAGGCAAGGAAAGCTACAAAAGGGGTCCCTTCTGCCAGAGGACCGCTATAGGAGAATGAGGTGTAGTTAAAATATAAGCTTCCCAAGGGGCTGAGTAATCTATATAATTTATATGTTGGGAAGAAATGGCAGAATTTACTATGCTCAAGGCTTTTGTTGTTTCAGTTGTCATTTCTCTGGGAGATGTAGGGTCAGGGTCCCCCTTTAATAGATCAAACAGAAGGAAAATTTTGGCAAGTAGAAGAGAGAGAGCCCATGTTACAAAGCTTTGACGCAAGTTGGGGCTATTCGCCATGCCTTGAGGCAACACTAGCCAATGGTACCGTTTTATGGGTTCTTTAAAATTAGTAGAGGGGACAATAAATGCAAAGCATTTGCAATCTTGAGGAGCAAGAGGTATGGTATAAAAACAATCTTTTAAGTCAATTATAATTTTGTATGTATTTTGAGGAATTGCCATAGGAGAGGGCAAACCTGGTTGTAATGCCCCCGTAACTTCCATGGTGGCATTTACTCGCCGGAGATCCTGTAGGAGTCTCCATTTACCAGATTTCCTTTTAACTACAAAAATAGGCGAATTCCATGGGGAAGTAGTAGGAGCAATGTGGCCCAAGTCCAGCTGTTCCTGCACCAGCTGTTGGGCAACAACAATCTTTTCAATTGATAGGGGCCACTGATCCACCCACACCGGAGTGTCTGATAACCATGTGATAGGATCGGCATGAGGGACAGGACGAGCAGCAACCCCCGTTAAAAATATCCCAGCCCTTGTCTAGGAGGTCGGGGCTGAGGTTGAATGGGTTCTCTAATACCTTGCTGATGACTTCCCAATCCTCCTGAGGGCAGTAGCCCTTGGCTTAGGAGTTGACGAGTGACTGCGTCACTAGGGCTAAACAAATAGACTCCCATCTTTTCCATAATATCTCTGCCCCACAAATTTATGGGCAAATGATCTAATACAAAAGGCTGGAAAGTCCCAGAATGCCCCTCACCATCTCTCCAGTTAAGGATGGCACTGCTTTGTTGGGTGTCTACGGCATGGCCAATCCCCTACAAGGATGTAAGAGACGCAGTAAGAGGCCAGTTGGAAGGCCAATGTCTCTTGGCTATCACAGACACATCTGCTCCTATATCTAACAGACCTCGGAAGAGCTTTTCTTGTATATAAATTGTAGGCTCGGGCCTTTCCCAGTTTATGTTTTGAACCCAAAATATGTCTGAGGACCCAAAATATGATCAAGATAAGTATACGGAGGATGATCTTGCACCTTCTCACTAGCTATTATTAACCTAAAAGAGGTGAGATCTTGTTTTAACTGTCCAAAGAGTCTTATCCAATAAAGCCCCTTTTTATTTCCAAATAAAGCAACAGGAGAACAAAAGGAGTAGAGTTTACCTGTAAGTTGCTAAGAATTGACCACCAAGTAGTTGCCAGAGTTTTGCTGTAAAACTTAAAGAACAGCAGACTGAATGGGGTCCAAGTGTCATTAAATCTAGTCATATTATTTAACCTTACCTTACTGGCACGTGAAAGAGAAAACAAATGAATAACAATAAGTCTCAGCTTCAGTGGATCTGAAGTGGCTGTGTCTTCCATCCCAAATTAGCAGGCCAGCAGGAGAGATGTTTTGTATCTGGATAATTCTTTAGTAGAGTTCCCTGGATAGGCTGTCACATTTCCTGCTTGTTGCCTGTAAATTTCTACACAGACTGGTTAAGGGCATTTTAAACAGATTTTAGAAGGCTTGGGCCTTTAACCATCTTTCTAGTCACAAAATCCACACAGATTGAAGGCCAACCAAGTCTGCTCTCTGTAGCAGTTTCTGAATCACAAACAACTCCCAGTTTGGGAGCCGACTGTGGAGGCAGCTTTCTGTAGCCACAGACTGCCACTGTCCACTCAGCTAGCACCATGTCAACCTGTATCCTATAAAGCAAAATGTTAATTTGGGGTCCGGAAAATTTAGGTTAATAGTCACACCTGTGCAGTTATTTCAAAATGACTCTGGTCCCTTGATCTTAAAGAGTTTGAGAGCACCGCGAAAAAAGAGAAAAAAAAAATGGAGAAGCAAAATCTTAATCTATACCAAATAATTGTCAGGATTAGATGTACACTTGACTCTTAGCATAGATAGACATAAAGAATAACATACTGGTTGTACATCATTGCACTTATATCACGTGCTGTATATTAAAACCTTTTGGAGTTTTTCTTAGACACATTTGTTTGCTCCCAAACATATCAGTTTAGGCTTAAAACCTGTTTTTTGTTTTGTTTTTAAGTTTTACCAACACATAGACATAGACATAGACATAGACATACATACACATACAGACAATGTGCACACGTTTTGGGGCGCGCTTAGAATTGTTCTTTAATTGGCCATGTAAGTTTTTTTGGAATTCCAGTGGCAAATGATATTATTTTGCCTATATTCTAGAACCACGTGGTTAGATAGTAAACAAAAAAAAAATCTTTTCAGCAAACCAAAATTTTCAGATCATCTGAGAAGCCAAATTTTGAGAAACCAGTTTAGCTCACAAAGGGAGCACATGGGAGACAGGGTATGAACACAGACAGTGAGCTCACAGTAAGACACCTTCATCTTCCAGCATTTGAATTGTAAGGCACCTTTGAAATGCAAGGCCACAGGACTCCAAGTCTCTGCCCAGCCTCCAGGAATTTGGCATGCTTGTCACCTGGGGGATGGGCCGGCTTTCACTCCATCCAATCCTATTGTCTACCATGTGCTCAATGCTAGAGAAAGTTTATGATTTAGCCAAACAAGCAGAATTTAACTGAATCTCCAAAACTTAAACATCAATAACAAGAATAGAAAACCTTTCTTTGAGTCTTTTAAAGCAGATGTTAAACAAATATCAATACCCATCCTATGTCACAGGCAGGCAGGCAGAGTTTATAGGGAGGCAGAAAAAGAGACAGAGAGAACTTCATCTGCCTGAGCGCTCATAGAAGTTAGGTAAGTCCTGCAAAATATTCCAAATATATATGATTGGGCTCAAACTTGAGCAGCTTTCCTGAAACAATTTAGACTTGATGAGCAACCAGCTGAGCTGAACTAGAGATCAGTTGTCTCCAAACACCCACAATTGCTGATCTCCTTGACCTAGCCCAGTGGATTTATGGAAAAATATAAGCTCCAGGCTAATGGTCACTCACCCTGGTTGGGGTTTTAAATCTGTCCTGGTGGATGGAAATAGAGCGCTGGGTCAGGAGAAGTTACCTCGGTGTTGGTAGCATTTCTCTAGCCTCAGGTCCCTTCCCCCTGCTAGCAGCCTGCACCTAGGAGAGCTGTAAGTCTGCCAGGACTCCCTTTAAAGGAGTTTGTTGTTCTGGATGAAGCTGTGACAATAGAGCTATAACTGATTTTAACATAGTCTCAACATAGGTCAATCTATCTTTAATAGGCTTATTGAATAATTTCTCCTCAGAGTCTGAGCCATCTGAGTCTTCCTTAATGTCTAGCTCAGTGGGTTCAGGTCTTGTTAATTTTCTCAGCTCTTCCCAGGCAGCAGCATATGCTCCCGGGGCTGGGCAACACTCATCAGGTCCCTGTTCGGGCGCCAAACCTGCTGGGCCAGCCGGCAGGGGAACAGAAATCCTGACTGAGGGGCGGCAGGGATACGGAAAAGGAAAAATAAGGCAAGAGAAAAAAGACAAGAGACAAAGATGGGGTACGGGAGGTCTGCATCTCGAGATTGAGACTCAAGACTGCAGCAACAGTTTATTCTTAACTTCCAGCTTATATGCAGTTTTGGAACCAGGGAATAGCATAGGATTGTTAAAATTCCAGAACATAAAGAGTCTTGGAAGTTTGCAACATTTGATTACAGTAAACACAGGACAAGGTTGATAGGAATCTACTCCAGCGGACATAGCAAGGTGGGGGCATAGCAAAGCAATTCCGGACAGTAGCTGTGAACGGATGTCCTTGCCTTTAGCATATCCTGGCGGTAACAGCACAGCCAGAGGTGATAATTTACCTAGCTGCAGGTCTGGCTCCCTAGCTGCAGGTCTGGCTCCCGTCATCTTGGCGACATCGGCACAGCCAGAGATCAGGATGAGCTTAGCTGCTAGCTCGGCTCCCGACACGCGAGCACACAGGAGCAAAGACAAGCAGCGCAGCTTGATGCGTAGTAAAAAAAATAATAAATAGACAACTGGTCGACCTCATTAGAAATAAAAACCCAAAAGATTTGATAGACAAACAAACAAACACATAAATGTGGAGAGAAGGGCAGTGCGCGCAGGAGCAAAGGTAAACAGCAGACAGACCTGAATCCTTATCTTTACAAGGTCGACCTCAGAACTTTGTTCAGTTTGTCTCGGTGACGGATAATGGAAGGAAGGGCAGGCAACTGGTCGACTTCATTTAAATAAACAAATAAAAAATAAGATAAACTCTCAGGAATAGATAAATAATAACAAAAAAAATTGTAAAGTGGAGAAAGCGAGAGCGCGCGAATGCACACAAGCAAACACAAACAGCACAGCACGATGCGTATTTTTTTTTAAATTGACAAAATGAATCAAAAATAAATCAAAAATAAAAATAAGTGGAAAAGGCGAGAGTGCGCGAGCACACAGGAGCAAAGACAAGCAGCGCAGCTTGATGCGTAGTAAAAGAAATAATAAATAGAAAACTGGTCGACCTCATTAGAAATAAAAACCCAAAAGATTAGATAGACAAACAAACAAACACACAATTGTGGAGAGAAGGGCAGTGCTGGCAGGAGCAAAGGTAAACAGCAGACAGACCTGAATCCTTATCTTTACAAGGTCGACCTCAGAACTTCGTTCAGTTTGTCTCGGTGACGGATAATGGAAGGAAGGGCAGGCAACTGGTCGACTTAATTTAAATAAACAAATAAAAATAAGAAAACTCTCAGGAATAGATAAGTAATAACAAAAAAATTGTAAAGTGGAGAAAGCGAGAGTGCGCGAATGCACTCAAGCAAACACAAACAGCACAGCACGATGCGTATTTTTTTTAATTGACAAAATAAATCAATAATAAAAATAAGTGGAAAAGGCGAGAGTGCACGAGCACACAGGAGCAAAGACAAGCAGCGCAGTTTGATGCGTAGTAAAAAAAATAATAAATAGACAACTGGTTGACCTCATTAGAAATAAAAACCCAAAAGATTAGATAGACAAACAAACAAACACATAATTGTGGAGAGAAGGGCAGTGCGCGCAGGAGCAAAGGTAAAGAGCAGACAGACCTGAATCCTTATCTTTACAAGGTCGACCTCAGAACTTTGTTCAGTTTGTCTCGGTGACGGATAATGGAAGGAAGGCCTGGTCGACTTCATTTAAATAAACAAATAAAAAATAAGATAAACTCTCAGGAATAGATAAATAATAACAAAAAAATTGTAAAGTGGAGAAAGTGAGAGCGCGCGAATGCACTCAAGCAAACACAAACAGCACAGCACGATGCGTATTTTTTTTAAATTGACAAAATTAATCAAAAATAAATCAAAAATAAAAATAAGTGGAAAAGGAGAGAGTGCGCGAGCACACAGGAGCAAAGACAAGCAGTGCAGCTTGATGCGTAGTAAAAAAAATAATAAATAGACAACTGGTCGACCTCATTAGAAATAAAAACCCAAAAGATTAGATAGACAAACAAACAAACACATAAATGTGGAGAGAAGGGCAGTGCGTGCAGGAGCAAAGGTAAACAGCAGACAGACCTGAATCCTAATCTTTACAAGGTCGACCTCTGTACTTTGTTCAGTTTGTCTCGGTGACGGATAATGGAAGGAAGGGCAGGCAACTGGTCGACTTCATTTAAATAAACAAATAAAAAATAAGATAAACTCTCAGGAATAGATAAATAATAACAAAAAAATTGTAAAGTGGAGAAAGCGAGAGCGCGCGAATGCACTCAAGCAAACACAAACAGCACAGCACGATGCGTATTTGTTTTAAAATTGACAAAATAAATCAAAAATAAATCAAAAATAAAAATAAGTGGAAAAGGCGAGGGTGCGCGAGCACACAGGAGCAAAGACAAGCAGCGCAGCTTGATGCGTAATAAAAAAGTAATAAATAGACAACTGGTCGACCTCATTAGAAATAAAAACCCAAAAGATTAGATAGACAAACAAACAAACACATAAATGTGGAGAGAAGGGCAGTGCGCGCAGGAGCAAAGGTAAACAGCAGACAGAACTGAATCCTTATCTTTACAAGGTCGACCTCAGAAATTTGTTCAGTTTGTCTCGGTGAAGGATAAGGGAAGGAAAGGCAGGTAACTGGTCGACTTCATTTAAATAAACAAATAAAAAATAAGATAAACTCTCAGGAATAGATAAATAATAACAAGAAAATTGTAAAGTGGAGAAAGCGAGAGCGCGCGAATGCACTCAAGCAAACACAAACAGCACAGCACGATGCGTATTTTTTTTAAAAATTGACAAAATAAATCAAAAATGAATCAAAAATAAAAATAAGTGGAAAAGGAGAGAGTGCACGAGCACACAGGAGCAAAGACAAGCAGCGCAGCTTGATGCGTAGTAAAAAAAATAATAAATAGACAACTGGTCGACCTCATTAGAAATAAAAACCCAAAAGATTAGATAGACAAACAAACAAACACATAAATGTGGAGAGAAGGGCAGTGCGTGCAGGAGCAAAGGTAAACAGCAGACAGACCTGAATCCTTATCTTAACAAGGTCGACCTCAGAACTTTGTTCAGTTTGTCTCGGTGACGGATAATGGAAGGAAGGGCAGGCAACTGGTCGACTTCATTTAAATAAACAAAAAATAAGATAAATTCTCAGGAATAGATAAATAATAACAAAAAAAATTGTAAAGTGGAGAAAGCGAGAGCGCGCGAATGCACTCAAGCAAACACAAACTGCACAGCACGATGCATATTTTTTTTTAAAATTGACAAAATAAATCAAAAATAAATCAAAAATAAAAATAAGTGGAAAAGGCGAGAGTGCGCGAGCACACAGGAGCAAAGACAAGCAGCGCAGCTTGATGCGTAGTAAAAAAAATAATAAATAGACAACTGGTCGACCTCATTAGAAATAAAAACCCAAAGGATTAGATAGACAAACAAAGAAACACATAAATGTGGAGAGAAGGGCAGTGCGTGCAGGAGCAAAGGTAAACAGCAGACAGACCTGTATCCTTATCTTTACAAAGTCGACCTCAGAACTTTGTTCAGTTTGTCTCGGTGACGGATAATGGAAGGAAGGGCAGGCAACTGGTCGACTTCATTTAAATAAACAAATAAAAAATAAGATAAACTCTCAGGAATAGATAAATAATAACAAAAAAATTGTAAAGTGGAGAAAGCGAGAGTGCGCGAATGCACTCAAGCAAACACAAACAGCACAGCACGATGCGTATTTTTTTTTAAATTGACAAAATAAATCAAAAATAAATCAAAAATAAAAATAAGTGGAAAAGGCGAGAGTGCGCGAGCACACAGGAGCAAAGACAAGCAGCGCAGCTTGATGCGTAGTAAAAAAAAATAATAAATAGACAACTGGTCGACCTCATTAGAAATAAAAACCCAAAAGATTAGTTAGACAAACAAACAAACACATAAATGTGGAGAGAAGGGCAGTGCGGGCAGGAGCAATGGTAAACAGCAGACAGACCTGAATCCTTATCTTTACAAGGTCGACCTCAGAACTTTGTTCAGTTTGTCTCGGTGACGGATAATGGAAGGAAGGGCAGGCAACTGGTCGACTTCATTTAAATAAACAAATAAAAAATAAGATAAACTCTCAGGAATAGATAAATAATAACAAAAAAATTGTAAAGTGGAGAAAGCGAGAGCGCGCGAATGCACTCAAGCAAACACAAACAGCACAGCACGATGAGTATTTTTTATAAATTGACAAAATAAATCAAAAATAAATCAAAAATAAAAATAAGTGGATAAGGCGAGAGTGCGCGAGCACACAGGAGCAAAGACATGCAGCGCAGCTTGATGCGTAGTAAAAGAAATAATAAATAGACAACTGGTCGACCTCATTAGAAATAAAAACCCAAAAGATTAGATAGACAAACAAACACATAAATGTGGAGAGAAGGGCAGTGCGGGCAGGAGCAAAGGTAAACATCAGACAAACCTGAATCCTTATCTTTACAAGGTCGACCTCAGAACTTTGTTCAGTTTGTCTCGGTGACGGATAATGGAAGGAAGGGCAGGCAACTGTTCGACTTCATTTAAATAAACAAATAAAAAATAAGATAAACTCTCAGGAATAGATAAATAATAACAAAAAAATTGTAAAGTGGAGAAAGCGAGAGCGCGCGAATGCACTCAAGCAAACACAAACAGCACAGCACGATGCGTATTTTTTTTTAAATTGACAAAATAAATCAAAAATAAATCAAAAATAAAAATAAGTGGAAAAGGCGAGAGTGCGCGAGCACACAGGAGCAAAGACAAGCAGCGCAGCTTGATGCGTAGTAAAAAAAATAATAAATAGACAACTGGTCGACCTCATTAGAAATAAAAACCCAAAAGATTAGATAGACAAACAAACAAACACATAAATGTGGAGAGAAGGGCAGTGCGGGCAGGAGCAAAGGTAAACAGCAGACAGACCTGAATCCTTATCTTTACAAGGTCGACCTCAGAACTTTGTTCAGTTTGTCTCGGTGACGGATAATGGAAGGAAGGGCAGGCAACTGGTCGACTTCATTTAAATAAACAAATAAAAAATAAGATAAACTCTCAGGAATAGATAAATAATAACAAAAAATTGTAAAGTGGAGAAAGCGAGAGCGCGTGAATGCACTCAACAAACACAAACAGCACAGCACGATGGGTATTTTTTTAATTGACAAAATAAATCAAAAATAAATCAAAAATAAAAATAAGTGGAAAAGGCGAGAGTGCGCGAGCACACAGGAGCAAAGACAAGCAGCGCAGCTTGATGCGTAGTAAAAAAAATAATAAATAGACAACTGGTCCACCTCATTAGAAATAAAAACCCAAAAGATTAGATAGACAAACAAACAAACACATAAATGTGGAGAGATGGGCAGTGCGCGCAGGAGCAAAGGTAAACAGCAGACAGACCTGAATCCTTATCTTTACAAGGTCGACCTCAGAACTTTGTTCAGTTTGTCTCGGTGACGGATAATGGAAGGAAGGGCAGGCAACTGGTCGACTTCATTTAAATAAACAAATAAAAAATGAGATAAACTCTCAGGAATAGATAAATAATAACAAAAAAATTGTAAAGTGGAGAAAGCGAGAGCGCGCGAATGCACTCAAGCAAACACAAACAGCACAGCACGATGCATATTTTTTTTAAATTGACAAAATAAATCAAAAATAAATAAAAAATAAAAATAAGTGGAAAAGGCGAGAGTGCGCGAGCACACAGGAGCAAAGACAAGCAGCGCAGCTTGATGCGTAGTAAAAAAAAATAATAAATAGACAACTGGTCGACCTAATTAGAAATAAAAACCCAAAAGATTAGTTAGACAAACAAACAAACACATAAATGTGGAGAGAAGGGCAGTGCGCGCAGGAGCAAAGGTAAACAGCAGACAGACCTGAATCCTTATCTTTACAAGGTCGACCTCAGAACTTTGTTCAGTTTGTCTCGGTGACGGATAATGGAAGGAGGGGCAGGCAACTGGTCGACTTCATTTAAATAAACAAATAAAAAATAAGATAATCTCTCAGGAATAGATAAATAATAACAAAAAAATTGTAAAGTGGAGAAAGCGAGAGCGCGCGAATTCACTCAAGCAAACACAAACAGCACAGCACGATGCGTATTTTTTTTTAATTGACAAAATAAATCAAAAATAAAAATAAGTGGAAAAGGCGAGAGTGCGCGAGCACACAGGAGCAAAGACAAGCAGCGCAGCTTGATGCGTAGTAAAAAAAATAATAAATAGACAACTGGTCGACCTCATTAGAAATAAAAACCCAAAAGATTAGATAGACAAACAAAAAACACATAAATGTGGAGAGAAGGGCAGTGCGCGCAGGAGCAAAGGTAAAGAGCAGACAGACCTGAATCCTTATCTTTACAAGGTCGACCTCAGAAGTTTGTTCAGTTTGTCTCGGTGACGGATAACGGAAGGAGGGGCAGGCAACTGGTCGACTTCATTTAAATAAACAAATAAAAAATAAGATAATCTCTCAGGAATAGATAAATAATAACAAAAAAATTGTAAAGTGGAGAAAGCGAGAGCGCGCGAATGCACTCAAGCAAACACAAACAGCACAGCACGATGCGTATTTTTTTTAATTGACAAAATAAATCAAAAATAAATCAAAAATAAAAATAAGTGGAAAAGGCGAGAGTGTGCGAGCACACAGGAGCAAAGACAAGCAGCGCAGCTTGATGCGTAGTAAAAAAAATAATAAATAGACAAATGGTCGACCTCATTAGAAATAAAAACCCAAAAGATTAGATAGACAAACAAAGAAACACATAAATGTGGAGAGAAGGGCAGTGCATGCAGGAGCAAAGGTAAACAGCAGACAGACCTGAATCCTAATCTTTACAAGGTCGACCTCAGAACTTTGTTCAGTTTGTCTCGGTTACGGATAATGGAAGGAAGGGCAGGCAACTGGTCGACTTCATTTAAATAAACAAATAAAAAATAAGATAAACTCTCAGGAATGGATAAATAATAACAAAAAAAATGTAAAGTGGAGAAAGCGAGAGCGCGCGAATGCACTCAAGCAAACACAAACAGCACAGCACGATGCGTATTTGTTTTCAAATTGACAAAATAAATCAAAAATAAATCAAAAATAAAAATAAGTGGAAAAGGCGAGAGTGCGCGAGCACACAGGAGCAAAGACAAGCAGCGCAGCTTGATGCGTAATAAAAAAAGTAATAAATAGACAACTGGTCGACTTCATTAGAAATAAAAACCCAAAAGATTAGATAGACAAACAAACAAACACATAAATGTGGAGAGAAGGGCAGTGCGCGCAGGAGCAAAGGTAAACAGCAGACAGACCTGAATCCTTATCTTTACAAGTTCGACCTCAGAACTTTGTTCAGTTTGTCTCGGTGACGGATAATGGAAGGAAGGGCAGGCAACTGGTCGACTTCATTTAAATAAACAAATAAAAAATAAGATAAACTCTCAGGAATAGATAAATAATAACAAAAAATTGTAAAGTGGAGAAAGCGAGAGCGCGCGAATGCACTCAAGCAAACACAAACAGCACAGCACGATGCGTATTTTTTTTTAAAATTGACAAAATAAATCAAAAATAAATCAAAAATAAAAATAAGTGGAAAAGGAGAGAGTGCGCGAGCACACAGGAGCAAAGACAAGCAGCGCAGCTTGATGCGTAGTAAAAAAAAAAAAAATAGACAACTGGTCGACCTCATTAGAAATAAAAACCCAAAAGATTAGATAGACAAACAAACAAACACATAAATGTGGAGAAAATGGCAGTGCGCGCAGGAGCATAGGTAAACAGCAGACAGACCTGAATCCTTATCTTTACAAGGTCGACCTCAGAACTTTGTTCAGTTTGTCTCGGTGACGGATAATGGAAGGAAGGGCAGGCAACTGGTCGACTTCATTTAAATAAACAAATAAAAAATAAGATAAACTCTCAGGAATAGATAAATAATAACAAAAAAATTGTAAAGGGGAGAAAGCGAGAGCGCGCGAATGCACTCAAGCAAACACAAACAGCACAGCACGATGCGTATTTTTTTTTAAATTGACAAAATAAATCAAAAATAAATCAAAAATAAAAATAAGTGGAAAAGGCGAGAGTGCGCGAGCACACAGGAGCAAAGACAAGCAGCGCAGCTTGATGCGTAGTAAAAAAAATAATAAATAGACAACTGGTCGACCTCATTAGAAATAAAAACCCAAAAGATTAGATAGACAAACAAACAAACACATAAATGTGGAGAGAAGGGCAGTGCGCGCAGGAGCAAAGGTAAACAGCAGACAGACCTGAATCCTTATCTTTACAAGGTCGACCTCAGAACTTTGTTCAGTTTGTCTCGGTGACGGATAATGGAAGGAAGGGCAGGCAACTGGTCGACTTCATTTAAATAAACAAATAAAAAATAAGATAAACTCTCAGGAATAGATAAATAATAACAAAAAAATTGTAAAGTGGAGAAAGAGAGAGCGCGCGAATGCACTCAAGCAAACACAATCAGCACAGCACGATGCGTATTTTTTTTAAATTGACAAAATAAATCAAAAATATATCAAAAATAAAAATAAGTGGAATAGGCGAGAGTGCGCGAGCACACAGGAGCAAAGACAAGCAGCGCAGCTTGATGCGTAGTAAAAAAAATAATAAATACACAACTGGTCGACCTCATTAGAAATAAAAACCCAAAAGATTAGATAGACAAACAAACAAACACATAAATGTGGAGAGAAGGGCAGTGCGCGCAGGAGCAAAGGTAAACAGCAGACAGACCTGAATCCTTATCTTTACAAGGTCGACCTCAAAACTTTGTTCAGTTTGTCTCGGTGACGGAAAATGGAAGGAAGGGCAGGCAACTGGTCTACTTCATTTAAATAAACAAATAAAAAATAAGATAAACTCTCAGGAATAGATAAATAATAACAAAAAAATTGTAAAGTGGAGAAAGCGAGAGCGCGCGAATGCACTCAAGCAAACACAAACAGCACAGCACGATGCGTATTTTTTTTTAAATTGACAAAATAAATCAAAAATAAAAATAAGTGGAAAAGATGAGAGTGCGCGAGCACACAGGAGCAAAGACAAGCAGCGCAGCTTGATGCGTAGTAAAAAAAATAATAAATAGACAACTGGTCGACCTCATTAGAAATAAAAACCCAAAAGATTAGATAGACAAACAAACAAACACATAAATGTGGAGAGAAGGGCAGTGCGCGCAGGAGCAAAAGTAAACAGGAAACAGACCTGAATCCTTATCTTTACAAGGTCGACCTCAGAACTTTGATCAGTTTGTGTCGGTGAGGGATAATGGAAGGAAGGGCAGGCAACTGGTCGACTTCATTTAAATAAACAAATAAAAAATAAGATAAACTCTCAGGAATAGATAAATAATACCAAAAAAATTGTAAAGTGGAGAAAGCGAGAGCGCGCGAATGCACTCAAGCAAACACAAACAGCACAGCACGATGCGTATTTTTTTTTAAAAATTGACAAAATAAATCAAAAATAAATCAAAAATAAAAATAAGTGGAAAAGGCGAGAGTGCGCGAGCACACAGGAGCAAAGACAAGCAGCGCAGCTTGATGGGTAGTAAAAAAAATAATAAATAGACAACTGGTCGACCTCATTAGAAATAAAAACCCAAAAGATTAGATAGACAAACAAACAAACACATCAATGTGGAGAGAAGGGCAGTGCGCGCAGGAGCAAAGGTAAACAGCAGACAGACCTGAATCCTTATCTTTACAAGGTCGACCTCAGAACTTTGTTCAGTTTGTCTCGGTGACGGATAATGGAAGGAAGGGCAGGCAACTGGTCGACTTCATTTAAATAAACAAATAAAAAATAAGATAAACTCTCAGGAATAGATAAATAATAACAAAAAAATTGTAAAGTGGAGAAAGCGAGAGCGCGCGAATGCACTCAAGCAAACACAAACAGCACAGCACGATGCGTATTTTTTTTAAATTGACAAAATAAATCAAAAATAAATCAAAATAAAAATAAGTGGAAAAGGCGAGAGTGCGCGAGCACACAGGAGCAAAGACAAGCAGCGCAGCTTGATGCGTAGTAAAAAAAATAATAAATAGACAACTGGTCGACCTCATTAGAAATAAAAACCCAAAAGATTAGATAGACAAACAAACAAACACACAATTGTGGAGAGAAGGGCAGTGCTCGCAGGAGCAAAGGTAAACAGCAGACAGACCTGAATCCTTATCTTTACAAGGTCGACCTCAGAACTTCGTTCAGTTTGTCTCGGTGACGGATAATGGAAGGAAGGGCAGGCAACTGGTCGACTTAATTTAAATAAACAAATAAAAATAAGAAAACTCTCAGGAATAGATAAGTAATAACAAAAAAATTGTAAAGTGGAGAAAGCGAGAGTGCGCGAATGCACTCAAGCAAACACAAACAGCACAGCACGATGCGTATTTTTTTTTAATTGACAAAATAAATCAATAATAAAAATAAGTGGAAAAGGCGAGAGTGCGCGAGCACACAGGAGCAAAGACAAGCAGCACAGCTTGATGCGTAGTAAACAAAATAATAAATAGACAACTGGTCGACCTCATTAGAAATAAAAACCCAAAATATTAGATAGACAAACAAACAAAGACATAAATGTGGAGAGAAGGGCAGTGCGCGCAGGAGCAAAGGTAAACAGCAGACAGACCTGAAACCTTATCTTTACAAGGTCGACCTCAGAACTTTGTTCAGTTTGTCTCGGTGACGGATAATGGAAGAAAGGGCAGGCAACTGGTCGACTAAATTTAAATAAACAAATAAAAATAAGATAAACTCTCAGGATTAGATAAATAATAACAAAAAAATTGTAAAGTGGAGAAAGCGAGAGCGCGCGAATGCACTCAAGCAAACACAAACAGCACAGCACGATGCGTATTTTTTTTTAAAAATTGACAAAATAAATCAAAAATAAATCAAAAATAAAAATAAGTGGAAAAGGCGAGAGTGCGCGAGCACACAGGAGCAAAGACAAGCAGCGCAGCTTGATGGGTAGTAAAAAAAATAATAAATAGACAACTGGTCGACCTCATTAGAAATAAAAACCCAAAAGATTAGATAGACAAACAAACAAACACATAAATGTGGAGAGAAGGGCAGTGCGCGCAGGAGCAATGGTAAACAGCAGACAGACCTGAATCCTTATCTTTACAAGGTCGACCTCAGAACTTTGTTCAGTTTGTCTCGGTGACGGATAATAGAAGAAAGGGCAGGCAACTGGTCGACTTAATTTAAATAAACAGATAAAAATAAGAAAACTCTCAGGAATAGATAAGTAATAACAAAAAAATTGTAAAGTGGAGAAAGCGAGAGCGGGCGAATGCACTCAAGCAAACACAAACAGCACAGCACGATGCATATTTTTTTTTAATTGACAAAATAAATCAATAATAAAAATAAGTTGAAAAGGCGAGAGTGCGCGAGCACACAGGAGCAAAGACAAGCAGCGCAGCTTGATGCGTAGTAAAAAAAATAATAAATAGACAACTGGTCGACCTCATTAGAAATAAAAACCCAAAAGATTAGATAGACAAACAAACAAACACATAAATGTGGAGAGAAGGGCAGTCACGCAGGAGCAAAAGTAAACAGCAGACAGACCTGAATCCTGATCTTTATAAGGTCGACCTCAGAACTTTGTTCAGTTTGTCTCGGTGACGGAAAATGGAAGGAAGGCCAGGCAACTGGTCGACTTCATTTAAATAAACAAATAAAAAATAAGATAAACTCTCAGGAATAGATAAATAATAACAAAAAAATTGTAAAGTGGAGAAAGCGAGAGCGCGCGAATGCACTCAAGCAAACACAAACAGCACAGCACGATGCGTATTTTTTTTTAAATTGACAAAATAAATCAAAAATAAAAATAAGTGGAAAAGGCGAGAGTGCGCGAGCATACAGGAGCAAAGACAAGCAGCGCAGCTTGACGCGTAGTAAAAACAATAATAAATAGACAACTGGTCGACCTTATTAGAAATAAAAACCCAAAAGATTAGATAGACAAACAAACAAACACATAAATGTGGAGAGAAGGGCAGTGGGCGCAGGAGCAAAGGTAAACAGCAGACAGACCTGAATCCTTATCTTTACAAGGTCGACCTCAGAACTTTGTTCAGTTTGTCTCGGTGACGGATAATGGAAGGAAGGGCAGGCAACTGGGCGACTTCATTTAAATAAACAAATAAAAAATAAGATAAACTCTGAGGAATAGATAAATAATAACAAAAAAATTGTAAAGTGGAGAAAGCGAGAGCGCGCGAATGCACTCAAGCAAACACAAACAGCACAGCACGATGCATATTTTTTTTTAAAATTGACAAAATAAATAAAAAATAAATCAAAAATAAAAATAAGTGGAAAAGGCGAGAGTGCGCGAGCACACAGGAGCAAAGACAAGCAGCGCAGCTTGATGCGTAGTAAAAAAAATAATAAATAGACAACTGGTCGACCTCATTAGAAATAAAAACCCAAAAGATTAGATAGACAAACAAACAAACACATAAATATGGAGAGAAGGGCAGTGCGCGCAGGAGCAAAGGTAAACAGCAGACAGACCTGAATCCTTATCTTTACAAGGTCGACCTCAGAACTTTGTTCAGTTTGTCTCGGTGACGGATAATGGAAGGAAGGGCAGGCAACTGGTCGACTTTATTTAAATAAACAAATAAAAAATAAGATAAACTCTCAGGAATAGATAAATAATAACAAAAACATTGTAAAGTGGAGAAAGCGAGAGCGCGCGAATGCACTCAAGCAAACACAAACAGCACAGCACGATGCGTATTTTTTTTTAAATTGACAAAATAAATCAAAAATAAATCAAAAATAAAAATAAGTGGAAAAGGCGAGAGTGCGCGAGCACACAGGAGCAAAGACAAGCAGCGCAGCTTGATGCGTAGTAAAAAAAATAATAAATAGACAACTGGACGACCTCATTAGAAATAAAAACCCAAAAGATTAGATAGACAAACAAACAAACACATCAATGTGGAGAGAAGGGCAGTGCGCGCAGGAGCAAAGGTAAACAGCAGACAGACCTGAATCCTTATCTTTACAAGGTCGACCTCAGAACTTTGTTCAGTTTGTCTCGGTGACGGATAATGGAAGGAAGGGCAGGCAACTGGTCGACTTCATTTAAATAAACAAATAAAAAATAAGATAAACTCTCAGGAATAGATAAATAATAACAAAAAAATTGTAAAGTGGAGAAAGCGAGAGCGCGCGAATGCACTCAAGCAAACACAAACAGCACAGCACGATGCGTATTTTTTTTAATTGACAAAATAAATCAAAAATAAATCAAAATAAAAATAAGTGGAAAAGGCGAGAGTGCGCGAGCACACAGGAGCAAAGACAAGCAGAGCAGCTTGATGGGTAGTAAAAAAAATAATAAATAGACAACTGGTCGACCTCATTAGAAATAAAAACCCAAAAGATTAGATAGACAAACAAACAAACACATAAATGTGGAGAGAAGGGCAGTGCGCGCAGGAGCAAAGGTAAACAGCAGACAGACCTGAATCCTTATCTTTACAAGGTCGACCTCAGAACTTTGTTCAGTTTGTCTCGGTGACGGATAATGGAAGGAAGGGCAGGCAACTGGTCGACTTCATTTAATTAAACAAATAAAATATAAGATAATCTCTCAGGAATAGATAAATCATACCAAAAAAATTGTAAAGTGGAGAAAGCGAGAGCGCGCGAATGCACTCAAGCAAACACAAACAGCACAGCACGATGCATATTTATTTTTAAAATTGACAAAATAAATAAAATATAAATCAAAAATAAAAATAAGTGGAAAAGGCGAGAGTGCGCGAGCACACAGGAGCAAAGACAAGCAGCGCAGCTTTATGCGTAGTAAAAAAAATAATAAATAGACAACTGGTCGACCTCATTAGAAATAAAAACCCAAAAGATTTGATAGACAAACAAACAAACACATAAATGTGGAGAGAAGGGCAGTGCGCGCAGGAGCAAATGTAAACAGTAGACAGACCTGAATCCTTATCTTTACAAGGTCGACCTCAGAACTTTGTTCAGTTTGTCTCGGTGACGGATAATGGAAGGAAGGGCAGGCAACTGGTCGACATCATTTAAATAAACAAATAAAAAATAAGATAAACTCTCAGGAATAGATAAATAATACCAAAAAAATTGTAAAGTGAGAAAGCGAGAGCGCGCGAATGCACTCAAACAAACACAAACAGCACAGCACGATGCGTATTTTTTTTAAATTGACAAAATAAATCAAAAATAAATCAAAAATAAAAATAAGTGGAAAAGGCGAGAGTGCGCGAGCACACAGGAGCAAAGACAAGCAGCGCAGTTTGATGCGTAGTAAATACAATAATAAATAGACAACTGGTCGACCTCATTAGAAATAAAAACCCAAAAGATTAGATAGACAAACAAACAAACACATAAATGTGGAGAGAAGGGCAGTGCGCGCAGGAGCAAAGGTAAACAGCAGACAGACCTGAATCTTATCTTTACAAGGTCGACCACAGAACTTTGTTCAGTTTGTCTCGGTGACGGATAATGGAAGGAAGGGCAGGCAACTGGTCGACTTCATTTAAATAAACAAATAAAAAATAAGATAAACTCTCAGGAATAGATAAATAATAACAAAAAAATTGTAAAGTGGAGAAAGCGAGAGCGCGCGAATGCACTCAAGCAAACACAAACAGCACAGCACGATGCGTATTTTTTTTAAATTGACAAAATAAATCTAAAATAAATCAAAAATAAAAATAAGTGGAAAAGGCGAGAGTGCGCGAGCACACAGGAGCAAAGACAAGCAGCGCAGCTTGATGCGTAGTAAAAAAATAATAAATAGACAACTGGTCGACCACATTAGAAATAAAAACCCAAAAGATTAGATAGACAAACAAACAAACACAAAAATGTGGAGAGAAGGGCAGTGCGTGCAGGAGCAAAGGTAAACAGCAGACAGACCTGAATCCTTATCGTTAAAGGTCGACCTCAGAACTTTGTTCAGTTTGTCTCGGTGACGCATAATGGAAGGAAGGGCAGGCAACTGGTTGACTTCATTTAAATAAACAAATAAAAAATGAGATAAACTCTCAGGAATAGATAAATAATAACAAAAAAATTGTAAAGTGGAGAAAGCGAGAGCGCGCGAATGCACTCAAGCAAACACAAACAGCACAGCACGATGCGTATTTTTTTTTAATTGACAAAATAAATAAAAAATAAATCAAAAATAAAAATAAGTGGAAAAGGCGAGAGTGCGCGAGCACACAGGAGCAAAGACAAGCAGCGCAGCTTGATGCGTAGTAAAAAAAATAATAAATAGACAACTGGTCGACCTCATTAGAAATAAAAACCCAAAAGATTAGATAGACAAACAAACAAACACATAAATGTGGAGAGAAGGGCAGTGCGCGCAGGAGCAAAGGTAAACAGCAGACAGACCTGAATCCTTATCTTTACAAGGTCGACCTCAGAACTTTGTTCAGTTTGTCTCGGTGACGGATAATGGAAGGAAGGGCAGGCAACTGGTCGACTTTATTTAAATAAACAAATAAAAAATAAGATAAACTCTCAGGAATAGATAAATAATAACAAAAACATTGTAAAGTGGAGAAAGCGAGAGCGCGCGAATGCACTCAAGCAAACAAACAGCACAGCACGATGCATATTTTTTTTTAAATTGACAAAATAAATCAAAAATAAATCAAAAATAAAAATAAGTGGAAAAGTCGAGAGTGCGCGAGCACACAGGAGCAAAGACAAGCAGCGCAGCTTGATGCGTAGTAAAAAAAATAATAAATAGACAACTGGTCGACCTCATTAGAAATAAAAACCGAAAAGATTAGATAGACAAACAAACAAACACATAAATGTGGAGAGAAGGGCAGTGCGCGCAGGAGCAAAGGTAAACAGCAGACAGACCTGAATCCTTATCTTTACAAGGTCGACCTCAGATCTTTGTTCAGTTTGTTTCAGTGACGGATAATGGAAGGAAGGGCAGGCAACTGGTCTACTTCATTTAAATAAACAAATAAAAAATAAGATAAACTCTCAGGAATAGATAAATAATAACAAAAAAATTGTAAAGTGGAGAAAGCGAGAGCGCGCGAATGCACTCAAGCAAACACAAACAGCACAGCACGATGCGTATTTTTTTTTAAATTGACAAAATAAATCAAAAATAAAAATAAGTGGAAAAGATGAGAGTGCGCGAGCACACAGGAGCAAAGACAAGCAGCGCAGCTTGATGCGTAGTAAAAAAAATAATAAATAGACAACAGGTCGACCTCATTAGAAATAAAAACCCAAAAGATTAGATAGACAAACAAACAAACACATAAATGTGGAGAGAAGGGCAGTGCGCGCAGGAGCAAAAGTAAACAGGAAACAGACCTGAATCCTTATCTTTACAAGGTCGACCTCAGAAATTTGATCAGTTTGTGTCGGTGAGGGATAATGGAAGGAAGGGCAGGCAACTGGTCGACTTCATTTAAATAAACAAATAAAAAATAAGATAAACTCTCAGGAATAGATAAATAATACCAAAAAAATTGTAAAGTGGAGAAAGCGAGAGCGCGCGAATGCACTCAAGCAAACACAAACAGCACAGCACGATGCGTATTTTTTTTTTAAAAATTGACAAAATAAATCAAAAATAAATCAAAAATAAAAATAAGTGGAAAAGGCGAGAGTGCGCGAGCACACAGGAGCAAAGACAAGCAGCGCAGCTTGATGGGTAGTAAAAAAAATAATAAATAGACAACTGGTCGACCTCATTAGAAATAAAAACCCAAAAGATTAGATAGACAAACAAACAAACACATCAATGTGGAGAGAAGGGCAGTGCGCGCAGGAGCAAAGGTAAACAGCAGACAGACCTGAATCCTTATCTTTACAAGGTCGACCTCAGAACTTTGTTCAGTTTGTCTCGGTGACGGATAATGGAAGGAAGGGCAGGCAACTGGTCGACTTCATTTAAATAAACAAATAAAAAATAAGATAAACTCTCAGGAATAGATAAATAATAACAAAAAAATTGTAAAGTGGAGAAAGCGAGAGCGCGCGAATGCACTCAAGCAAACACAAACAGCACAGCACGATGCGTATTTTTTTTAAATTGACAAAATAAATCAAAAATAAATCAAAATAAAAATAAGTGGAAAAGGCGAGAGTGCGCGAGCACACAGGAGCAAAGACAAGCAGCGCAGCTTGATGCGTAGTAAAAAAAATAATAAATAGACAACTGGTCGACCTCATTAGAAATAAAAACCCAAAAGATTAGATAGACAAACAAACAAACACATAAATGTGGAGAGAAGGGCAGTGCGCGCAGGAGCAATGGTAAACAGCAGACAGACCTGAATCCTTATCTTTACAAGGTCGACCTCAGAACTTTGTTCAGTTTGTCTCGGTGACGGATAATAGAAGAAAGGGCAGGCAACTGGTCGACTTAATTTAAATAAACAGATAAAAATAAGAAAACTCTCAGGAATAGATAAGTAATAACAAAAAAATTGTAAAGTGGAGAAAGCGAGAGCGGGCGAATGCACTCAAGCAAACACAAACAGCACAGCACGATGCATATTTTTTTTTAATTGACAAAATAAATCAATAATAAAAATAAGTTGAAAAGGCGAGAGTGCGCGAGCACACAGGAGCAAAGACAAGCAGCGCAGCTTGATGCGTAGTAAAAAAAATAATAAATAGACAACTGGTCGACCTCATTAGAAATAAAAACCCAAAAGATTAGATAGACAAACAAACAAACACATAAATGTGGAGAGAAGGGCAGTCACGCAGGAGCAAAAGTAAACAGCAGACAGACCTGAATCCTGATTTTTATAAGGTCGACCTCAGAACTTTGTTCAGTTTGTCTCGGTGACGGACAATGGAAGGAAGGCCAGGCAACTGGTCGACTTCATTTAAATAAACAAATAAAAAATAAGATAAACTCTCAGGAATAGATAAATAATAACAAAAAAATTGTAAAGTGGAGAAAGCGAGAGCGCGCGAATGCACTCAAGCAAACACAAACAGCACAGCACGATGCGTATTTTTTTTTAAATTGACAAAATAAATCAAAAATAAAAATAAGTGGAAAAGGCGAGAGTGCGCGAGCATACAGGAGCAAAGACAAGCAGCGCAGCTTGACGCGTAGTAAAAACAATAATAAATAGACAACTGGTCGACCTTATTAGAAATAAAAACCCAAAAGATTAGATAGACAAACAAACAAACACATAAATGTGGAGAGAAGGGCAGTGGGCGCAGGAGCAAAGGTAAACAGCAGACAGACCTGAATCCTTATCTTTACAAGGTCGACCTCAGAACTTTGTTCAGTTTGTCTCGGTGACGGATAATGGAAGGAAGGGCAGGCAACTGGGCGACTTCATTTAAATAAACAAATAAAAAATAAGATAAACTCTGAGGAATAGATAAATAATAACAAAAAAATTGTAAAGTGGAGAAAGCGAGAGCGCGCGAATGCACTCAAGCAAACACAAACAGCACAGCACGATGCATATTTTTTTTTAAAATTGACAAAATAAATAAAAAATAAATCAAAAATAAAAATAAGTGGAAAAGGCGAGAGTGCGCGAGCACACAGGAGCAAAGACAAGCAGCGCAGCTTGATGCGTAGTAAAAAAAATAATAAATAGACAACTGGTCGACCTCATTAGAAATAAAAACCCAAAAGATTAGATAGACAAACAAACAAACACATAAATGTGGAGAGAAGGGCAGTGCGCGCAGGAGCAAAGGTAAACAGCAGACAGACCTGAATCCTTATCTTTACAAGGTCGACCTCAGAACTTTGTTCAGTTTGTCTCGGTGACGGATAATGGAAGGAAGGGCAGGCAACTGGTCGACTTTATTTAAATAAACAAATAAAAAATAAGATAAACTCTCAGGAATAGATAAATAATAACAAAAACATTGTAAAGTGGAGAAAGCGAGAGCGCGCGAATGCACTCAAGCAAACACAAACAGCACAGCACGATGCGTATTTTTTTTTAAATTGACAAAATAAATCAAAAATAAATCAAAATAAAAATAAGTGGAAAAGGCGAGAGTGCGCGAGCACACAGGAGCAAAGACAAGCAGAGCAGCTTGATGGGTAGTAAAAAAAATAATAAATAGACAACTGGTCGACCTCATTAGAAATAAAAACCCAAAAGATTAGATAGACAAACAAACAAACACATAAATGTGGAGAGAAGGGCAGTGCGCGCAGGAGCAAAGGTAAACAGCAGACAGACCTGAATCCTTATCTTTACAAGGTCGACCTCAGAACTTTGTTCAGTTTGTCTCGGTGACGGATAATGGAAGGAAGGGCAGGCAACTGGTCGACTTCATTTAATTAAACAAATAAAATATAAGATAATCTCTCAGGAATAGATAAATCATACCAAAAAAATTGTAAAGTGGAGAAAGCGAGAGCGCGCGAATGCACTCAAGCAAACACAAACAGCACAGCACGATGCATATTTATTTTTAAATTGACAAAATAAATAAAATATAAATCAAAAATAAAAATAAGTGGAAAAGGCGAGAGTGCGCGAGCACACAGGAGCAAAGACAAGCAGCGCAGCTTGAGGCGTAGTAAAAAAAATAATAAATAGACAACTGGTCGACCTCATTAGAAATAAAAACCCAAAAGATTTGATAGACAAACAAACAAACACATAAATGTGGAGAGAAGGGCAGTGCGCGCAGGAGCAAATGTAAACAGTAGACAGACCTGAATCCTTATCTTACAAGGTCGACCTCAGAACTTTGTTCAGTTTGTCTCGGTGACGGATAATGGAAGGAAGGGCAGGCAACTGGTCGACATCATTTAAATAAACAAATAAAAAATAAGATAAACTCTCAGGAATAGATAAATAATAACAAAAAAATTGTAAAGTGGAGAAAGCGAGAGCGCGCGAATGCACTCAAACAAACACAAACAGCACAGCACGATGCGTATTTTTTTTAAATTGACAAAATAAATCAAAAATAAATCAAAAATAAAAATAAGTGGAAAAGGCGAGAGTGCGCGAGCACACAGGAGCAAAGACAAGCAGCGCAGTTTGATGCGTAGTAAATACAATAATAAATAGACAACTGGTCGACCTCATTAGAAATAAAAACCCAAAAGATTAGATAGACAAACAAACAAACACATAAATGTGGAGAGAAGGGCAGTGCGCGCAGGAGCAAAGGTAAACAGCAGACAGACCTGAATCTTATCTTTACAAGGTCGACCACAGAACTTTGTTCAGTTTGTCTCGGTGACGGATAATGGAAGGAAGGGCAGGCAACTGGTCGACTTCATTTAAATAAACAAATAAAAAATAAGATAAACTCTCAGGAATAGATAAATAATAACAAAAAAATTGTAAAGTGGAGAAAGCGAGAGCGCGCGAATGCACTCAAGCAAACACAAACAGCACAGCACGATGCGTATTTTTTTTAAATTGACAAAATAAATCTAAAATAAATCAAAAATAAAAATAAGTGGAAAAGGCGAGAGTGCGCGAGCACACAGGAGCAAAGACAAGCAGCGCAGCTTGATGCGTAGTAAAAAAATAATAAATAGACAACTGGTCGACCACATTAGAAATAAAAACCCAAAAGATTAGATAGACAAACAAACAAACACAAAAATGTGGAGAGAAGGGCAGTGCGTGCAGGAGCAAAGGTAAACAGCAGACAGACCTGAATCCTTATCGTTAAAGGTCGACCTCAGAACTTTGTTCAGTTTGTCTCGGTGACGCATAATGGAAGGAAGGGCAGGCAACTGGTTGACTTCATTTAAATAAACAAATAAAAAATGAGATAAACTCTCAGGAATAGATAAATAATAACAAAAAAATTGTAAAGTGGAGAAAGCGAGAGCGCGCGAATGCACTCAAGCAAACACAAACAGCACAGCACGATGCGTATTTTTTTTTAATTGACAAAATAAATAAAAAATAAATCAAAAATAAAAATAAGTGGAAAAGGCGAGAGTGCGCGAGCACACAGGAGCAAAGACAAGCAGCGCAGCTTGATGCGTAGTAAAAAAAATAATAAATAGACAACTGGTCGACCTCATTAGAAATAAAAACCCAAAAGATTAGATAGACAAACAAACAAACACATAAATGTGGAGAGAAGGGCAGTGCGCGCAGGAGCAAAGGTAAACAGCAGACAGACCTGAATCCTTATCTTTACAAGGTCGACCTCAGAACTTTGTTCAGTTTGTCTCGGTGACGGATAATGGAAGGAAGGGCAGGCAACTGGTCAACTTTATTTAAATAAACAAATAAAAAATAAGATAAACTCTCAGGAATAGATAAATAATAACAAAAACATTGTAAAGTGGAGAAAGCGAGAGCGCGCGAATGCACTCAAGCAAACAAACAGCACAGCACGATGCATATTTTTTTTTAAATTGACAAAATAAATCAAAAATAAATCAAAAATAAAAATAAGTGGAAAAGTCGAGAGTGCGCGAGCACACAGGAGCAAAGACAAGCAGCGCAGCTTGATGCGTAGTAAAAAAAATAATAAATAGACAACTGGTCGACCTCATTAGAAATAAAAACCGAAAAGATTAGATAGACAAACAAACAAACACATAAATGTGGAGAGAAGGGCAGTGCGCGCAGGAGCAAAGGTAAACAGCAGACAGACCTGAATCCTTATCTTTACAAGTTCGACCTCAGAACTTTGTTCAGTTTGTTTCAGTGACGGATAATGGAAGGAAGGGCAGGCAACTGGTCGACTTCATTTAAATAAACAAATAAAAATAAGATAAACTCTCAGGAATAGATAAATAATAACAAAAAAATTGTAAAGTGGAGAAAGCGAGAGCGTGCGAATGCACTCAAACAAACACAAACTGTACAGCACGATGCGTATTTTTTTTTTAAATTGACAAAATAAATCAAAAATAAAAATAAGTGGAAAAGGCGAGAGTGCGCGAGCACACAGGAGCAAAGACAAGCAGCGCAGCTTGATGCGTAGTAAAAAAAATATTAAGTAGACAACTGGTCGACCTCATTAGAAATAAAAACCCAAAACATTAGATAGACAAAGAAACAAACACATAAATGTGGAGAGAAGGGCAGTGCGCGCAGGAGCAAAGGTAAACAGCAGACAGACCTGAATCCTTATCTTTACAAGGTCGACCTCAGAACTTTGTTCAGTTTGTCTCGGTGACGGATAATGGAAGGAAGGGCAGGCAACTGGGTCGACTTCAATTAAATAAACAAATAAAAAATAAGATAAACTCTCAGGAATAGATAAATAATAACAAAAAATTGTAAAGTGGAGAAAGCGAGAGCGCGCGAAAGCACTCAAGCAAACACAAACAGCACAGCACGATGCGTATTTTTTTTTAAAATTGACAAAATAAATCAAAAATAAAAATAAGTGGAAAAGGCGAGAGTGCGCGAGCACACAGGAGCAAAGACAAGCAGCGCAGCTTGATGCGTAGTAAAAAAAATAATAAATAGACAACTGGTCGACCTCATTAGAAATAAAAACCCAAAAGATTAGATAGACAAACAAACAAACACATAAATGTGGAGAGAAGGGCACTGCGCGCAGGAGCAAAGGTAAACAGCAGACAGACCTGAATCCTTATCTTTACAAGGTCGACCTCAGAACTTTGTTCAGTTTGTCTCGGTGACGGATAATGGAAGGAAGGGCAGGCAACTGGGCGACTTCATTTAAATAAACAAATAAAAATAAGAAAACTCTCAGGAATAGATAAGTAATAACAAAAAAATTGTAAAGTGGAGGAAGCGAGAGTGCGCGAATGCACTCAAGCAAACACAAACAGCACAGCACGATGCGTATTTTTTTTTAATTGACAAAATAAATCAATAATAAAAATAAGTGGAAAAGGCGAGAGTGCGCGAGCACACAGGCGCAAAGACAAGCAGCGCAGCTTGATGCGTAGTAAAAAAAATAATAAATAGACAACTGGTCGACCTCATTAGAAATAAAAACCCAAAATATTAGATAGACAAACAAACAAACACATAATTGTGGAGAGAAGGGCAGTGCGCGCAGGAGCAAAGGTAAACAGCAGACAGACCTGAATCCTTATCTTTACAAGGTCGACCTCAGAACTTTGTTCAGTTTGTCTCGGTGACGGATAATGGAAGGAAGGGCAGGCAACTGGTCGAATTCATTTAAATAAACAAATAAAAAATAAGATAAACTCTCAGGAATAGATAAATAATAACAAAAAAATTGTAAAGTGGAGAAAGCGAGAGCGCGCGATTGCACTCAAGCAAACACAAACAGCACAGCACGATGCGTATTTTTTTAAATTGACAAAATAAATCTAAAATAAATCAAAAATAAAAATAAGTGGAAAAGGCGAGAGTGCGCGAGCACACAGGAGCAAAGACAAGCAGCGCAGCTTGATGCGTAGTAAAAAAATAATAAATAGACAACTGGTCGACCACATTAGAAATAAAAACCCAAAAGATTAGATAGACAAACAAACAAACACATAAATGTGGAGAGAAGGGCAGTGCGTGCAGGAGCAAAGGTAAACAGCAGACAGACCTGAATCCTTATCGTTAAAGGTCGACCTCAGAACTTTGTTCAGTTTGTCTCGGTGACGCATAATGGAAGGAAGGGCAGGCAACTGGTTGACTTCATTTAAATAAACAAATAAAAAATGAGATAAACTCTCAGGAATAGATAAATAATAACAAAAAAAATTGTAAAGTGGAGAAAGCGAGAGCGCGCGAATGCACTCAAGCAAACACAAACAGCACAGCACGATGCGTATTTTATTTAAATTGACAAAATAAATAAAAAATAAATCAAAAATAAAAATAAGTGGAAAAGGCGAGAGTGCGCGAGCACACAGGAGCAAAGACAAGGAGCGCAGCTTGATGCGTAGTAAAAAAAATAATAAATAGACAACTGGTCGACCTCATTAGAAATAAAAACCCAAAAGATTAGATAGACAAACAAACAAACACATCAATGTGGAGAGAAGGGCAGTGCGCGCAGGAGCAAAGGTAAACAGCAGACAGACCTGAATCCTTATCTTTACAAGGTCGACCTCAGAACTTTGTTCAGTTTGTCTCGGTGACGGATAATGGAAGGAAGGGCAGGCAACTGGTCGACTTTATTTAAATAAACAAATAAAATATAAGATAAACTCTCAGGAATAGATAAATAATAACCAAAAAATTGTAAAGTGGAGAAAGCGAGAGCGCGCGAATGCACTCAAGCAAACACAAACAGCATAGCACGATGCGTATTTTTTTTAAATTGACAAAATAAATAAAAAATAAATCAAAAATAAAAATAAGTGGAAAAGCCGAGAGTGCGCGAGCACACAGGAGCAAAGACAAGCAGCGCAGCTTGAGGCGTAGTAAAAAAAATAATAAATAGACAAACTGGTCGACCTCATTAGAAATAAAAACCCAAAAGATTAGATAGACAAAAAAACAAACACATAAATGTGGAGAGAAGGGCAGTGCGCGCAGGAGCAAAGGTAAACAGCAGACAGACCTGAATCCTTATCTTTACAAGGTCGACCTCAGAACTTTGTTCAGTTTGTCTCGGTGACGGATAATGGAAGGAAGGGCAGGCAACTGGTCGACTTTATTTAAATAAACAAATAAAAAATAAGATAAACTCTCAGGAATAGATAAATAATAACAAAAACATTGTAAAGTGGAGAAAGCGAGAGCGCGCGAATGCACTCAAGCAAACAAACAGCACAGCACGATGCATATTTTTTTTAAATTGACAAAATAAATCAAAAATAAATCAAAAATAAAAATAAGTGGAAAAGTCGAGAGTGCGCGAGCACACAGGAGCAAAGACAAGCAGCGCAGCTTGATGCGTAGTAAAAAAAATAATAAATAGACAACTGGTCGACCTCATTAGAAATAAAAACCCAAAAGATTAGATAGACAAACAAACAAACACATAAATGTGGAGAGAAGGGCAGTGCGCGCAGGAGCAAAGGTAAACAGCAGACAGACCTGAATCCTTATCTTTACAAGGTCGACCTCAGAACTTTGTTCAGTTTGTCTCGGTGACGGATAATGGAAGGAAGGGCAGGCAACTGGTCGACTTCATTTAAATAAACAAATAAAAAATAAGATAATCTCTCAGGAATAGATAAATAATTACAAAAAAATTGTAAAGTTGAGAAAGCGAGAGCGCGCGAATGCACTCAAGCAAACACAAACAGCACAGCACGATGCGTATTTTTTTTTAAAATTGACAAAATAAATCAAAAATAAATCAAAAATAAAAATAAGTGGAAAAGGCGAGAGTGCGCGAGCACACAGGAGCAAAGAGAAGCAGCGCAGCTTGATGCGTAGTAAAAAAAATAATAAATAAACAACTGGTCGACCTCATTAGAAATAAAAACCCAAAAGATTAGATAGACAAACAAACAAACACATAAATGTGGAGAGAAGGGCAGTGCGCGCAGGAGCAAAGGTAAACAGCAGACAGACCTGAATCCTTATCTTTACAAGGTCGACCTCAGAACTTTGTTCAGTTTGTCTCGGTGACGGATAATGGAAGGAAGGGCAGGCAACTGGTCGACTTCATTTAAATAAACAAATAAAAAATAAGATAAACTCTCAGGAATAGATAAATAATAACAAAAAAATTGTAAAGTGGAGAAAGCGAGAGCGCGCGAAAGCACTCAAGCAAACAAAAACAGCACAGCACGATGCGTATTTTTTTTTAAAATTGACAAAATAAATCAAAAATAAAAATAAGTGGAAAAGGCGAGAGTGTGCGAGCACACAGGAGCAAAGACAAGCAGAGCAGCTTGATGCGTAGTAAAAAAAATAATAAATAGACATCTGGTCGACCTCATTAGAAATAAAAACCCAAAAGATTAGATAGACAAAGAAACAAACACATAAATGTGGAGAGAAGGGCAGTGCGCGCAGGAGCAAAGGTAAACAGCAGACTGACCTGAATCCTAATCTTTACAAGGTCGACGTCAGAACTTTGTTCAGTTTGTCTAGGTGACGGATAATGGAAGGAAGGGCAGGCAACTGGTCGACTTCATTTAAATAAACAAATAAAAAATAAGATAAACTCTCAGGAATAGATAAATAATAACCAAAAAATTGTAAAGTGGAGAAAGCGAGAGCGTGCGAATGCACTCAA
>NW_025958883.1:0-31577 GCF_023159225.1 Perognathus longimembris pacificus | reverse complement strand
AGGTCTGTCTGCTGTTTACCTTTGCTCCTGCGCGCACTGCCCTTCTCTCCACATTTATGTGTTTGTTTGTTTGTCTATCTAATCTTTTGGGTTTTTATTTCTAATGAGGTCGACAGTTGTCTATTTATTATTTTTTTACTACGCATCAAGCTGCGCTGCTTTCTTGTTCCTGTGTGCTCGCGCACTCTCGCCTTTTCCACTTATTTTTATTTTTGATTTATTTTTGATTTATTTTGTCAATTTAAAAAAAAAAAACATACGCATCGTGCTGTGCTGTTTGTGTTTGCTTGAGTGCATTCGCGCGCTCTCGCTTTCTCCACTTTACAATTTTTTTGTTATTATTTATCTATTCCTGAGAGTTTTATCTATTTTTTATTTGTTATTTAAATGAAGTCGACCAGTTGCCTGCCTTTCCTTCCATTATCCGTCACCGAGACAAACTGAACAAAGTTCTGAGGTCGACCTTGTAAAGATAAGGATTCAGGTCTGTCTGATGTTTACCTTTGCTCCTGCGCGCACTGCCCTTCTCTCCACATTTATGTGTTTGTTTGTTTGTCTATCTAATCTTTCGGTTTTTATTTCTATGAGGTCGACCAGTTGTCTATTTATTATTTTTTTTACTACGCATCAAGCTGCGCTGCTTGTCTTTGCTCCTGTGTGTCGCGCACTCTCGCCTTTTCCAACTTATTTTTATTTTTGATTTATTTTGTTCAATTTAAAAAAAAACGCATCGTGCTGTGCTGATTGGTTGCTTGAGTGCATTCGCGCGCTCTCACTTTCTCCACTTTACAAATTTTGTTATTATTTATCTATTCCTGAGAGTTTATCTTATTTTTATTTGTTTATTTAAATGAAGTCGACCAGTTGCCTGCCCTTCCTTCCATTATCCGTCACCGAGACAAACTGAACAAAGTTCTGAGGTCGATCTAGTAAAGATAAGGATTCAGGCCTGTCTGCTGTTTACCTTTGCTCCTGCGCGCACTGCCCTTCTCTCCACATTTATGTGTTTGTTTGTTTGTCTATCTAATCTTTTCGGTTTTTATTTCTAATGAGGTCGACCAGTTGTCTATTTATTATTTTTTTTTACTACGCATCATGCTGCGCTGCTTGTCTTTGCTCCTGTGTGCTCGCGCACTCTCGCCTTTTCCACTTATTTTTATTTTTGATTTATTTTTGATTTATTTTGTCAATTTAAAAAAAAATACGCATCGTGCTGTGCTGTTTGTGTTTGCTTGAGTGCATTCGCGCGCTCCTCGCTTTCTCCACTTTACAATTTTTTTTGTTATTATTTATCTATTCCTGAGAGTTTATCTTATTTTTTACTTGTTTATTTAAATGAAGTCGACCAGTGCCTGCCCTTCCTTCCATTATCCGTCACCGAGACAAACTGAACAAAGTTTTGAGGTCGCCCTTGTAAAGATAAGGATTCAGGTCTGTCTGCTGTTACCTTTGCTCCTGCGCGCACTGCCCTTCTCTCCACATTTATGTGTTTGTTTGTATGTCTATCTAATCTTTTGGGTTTTTTATTTCTAATGAGGTCGACCAGTTGTCTATTTATTATTTTTTTTTACTACGCATCAAGCTGCGCTGCTTGTCTTTGCTCCTGTGTGCTCGCGCACTCTCTCCTTTTCCACTTATTTTTATTTTGATTTATTTTGTCAATTTTAAAAAAATACGCATCGTGCTGTGCTGTTTGTGTTTGCTTGAGTGCATTCGCGCGCTCTCGCTTTCTCCACTTTACAATTTTTTTGTTATATTTATCTATTCCTGAGAGTTTATCTTATTTTTTTGTTTATTTAAATGAAGTCGACCAGTTGCCTGCCCTTCCTTCCATTATCCGTCACCGAGACAAACTGAACAAAGTACTGAGGTCGACCTTGTAAAGATAAGGATTCAGGTCTGTCTACTGTTTACCTTTGCTCCTGAGCGCACTGCCCTTCCTCTCTCACATTTATGTGTTTGTTTGTTTGTCTATCTAATCTTTTGGGTTTTTATTTCTAATGAGGTCGACCAGTTGTCTATTTATTATTTTTTTTACTACGCATCAAGCTGCGCTGCTTGTCTTTGCTCCTGTGTGCTCGCGCACTCTCGCCTTTTCACTTATTTTTATTTTTGATTTATTTTTGATTTATTTTGTCAATTAAAAAAAAAAACATACCATCGTGCTGTGCTGTTTGTGTTTGCTTGAGTGCATTCGCGCGCTCCCCGCTTTCTCCACTTTACAATTTTTTTGTTATTATTTATCTATTCCTGAGAGTTTATCTTATTTTTTATTTGTTTATTTAAATGAAGTCGACCAGTTGCCTGCCCTTCCTTCCATTATCCGTCACCGAGACAAACTGAACAAAGTTCTGAGGTCGACCTTGTAAAGATAAGGATTCAGGTCTGTCTGATGTTTACCTTTGCTCCTGCGCGCACTGCCCTTCTCTCCACATTTATGTGTTTGTTTGGTTTGTCTATCTAATCTTTTGGGTTTTTATTTCTAATGAGGTCGACCAGTTGTCTATTTATTATTTTTTTTACTACGCATCAAGCTGCGCTGCTTGTCTTTGCTCCTGTGTGCTCGCGCACTCTCCGGCTTTTCCACTTATTTTATTTTTGATTTATTTTTGATTTATTTTGTCAATTAAAAAAAAATACGCATCGTGCTGTGCTGTTTGTGTTTGCTTGAGTGCATTCGCGCGCCTCTCGCTTTCTCCACTTTACAATTTTTTTTGTTATTATTTATCTATTCCTGAGAGTTATCTTATTTTTTACTTGTTTATTTAAATGAAGTCGACCAGTTGCCTGCCCTTCCTTCCATTATCCGTCACCGAGACAAACTGAACAAAGTCTGAGGTTGACCTTGTAAAGATAAGGATTCAGGTCTGTCTGCTGTTTCACTTTGCTCCTGCGCGCACTGCCCTTCTCTCCACATTTATGTGTTTGTTTGTTTGTCTATCTAATCTTTTGGGTTTTTATTTCTATGAGGTCGACCAGTTGTCTATTTATATTTTTTTTACTACGCATCACAGCTGCGCTGCTTGTCTTTGCTCCTGTGTGCTGCGCACTCTCGCCTTTTCCACTTATTTTTATTTTTGATTTATTTTGTCAATTTAAAAAAAAAATACGCATCGTGCTGTGCTGTTTGTGTTTGCTTGAGTGCATTCGCGCGCTCTCGCTTTCTCCACTTTACAATTTTTTTGTTATTATTTATCTATTCCTGTGAGTTTATCTTATTTTTTATTTGTTTATTTAAATGAAGTCGACCAGTTGCCTGCCCTTCCTTCCATTATCCGTCACCGAGACAAACTGAACAAAGTTCTGAGGTCGACCTTGTAAAGATAAGGATTCAGGTCTGTCCTGCTGTTTACCTTTGCTCCTGCGGCTCACTGCCCTTCTCTCCACATTTATGTGTGTGGTTTGTTTGTCTATCTAATCTTTTGGGTTTTTATTTCTAATGAGGTCGACCAGTTGTCTATTTATTATTTTTTTTACTATGCATCAAGCTGCGCTGCTTGTCTTTGCTCCTGTGTGCTCGCGCACTCTCTCCTTTTCCACTTATTTTTATTTTGAATCATATTTTATTTATTTTGTCAATTTTAAAAATAAATATGCATCGTGCTGTGCTGTTTGTGTTTGCTTGAGTGCATTCGCTTTGTCTTGCTTTCTCTACTTACAATTTTTTTTGTTATTATTTATCTATTCCTGAGAGTTTATCTTATTTTTTATTTGTTTATTTAAATGAAGTCGACAGTTGCCTGCCCTTCCTTCCATTATCCGTCACCGAGACAAACTGAACAAAGTTCTGAGGTCGACCTTGTAAAGATAGGATTCAGGGTCTGTCTGCTGTTTACCTTTGCTCCTGCGCGCACTGCCCTTCTCTCCACATTTATGTGTTTGTTTGTTTGTCTATCTAATTCTTTTGGGTTTTTATTTCTAATGAGGTCGACCAGTTGTCTATTATTATTTTTTTTTACTACGCATCAAGCTGCGCTGCTTGTCTTTGTTCCTGTGTGCTCGCGCACTCTCCGCCTTTTCCACTTATTTTTATTTTGGATTTATTTTTGATTTATTTTGTCAATTTAAAAAAAAAAAACATACGCATCGTGCTGTGCTGTTTGTGTTTGCTTGAGTGCATTCGCGCGCTCTCGCTTTCTCCACTTTACAATTTTTTTGTTATTATTTATCTATTCCTGAGAGTTTATCTTATTTTTTATTTGTTTATTTAAATGAAGTCGACCAGTTGCCTGCCTTTCCTTCCATTATCCGTCACCGAGACAAACTGAACAAAGTTCTGAGGTCGACCTTGTAAAGATAAGGATTCAGGTCTGTCTGATGTTTACCTTTGCTCCTGCGCGCACTGCCCTTCTCTCCACATTTATGTGTTTGTTTGTTTGTCTATCTAATCTTTCGGTTTTTATTCTAATGAGGTCGACCAGTTGTCTATTTATTATTTTTTTTACTACGCATCAAGCTGCGCTGCTTGTCTTTGCTCCTGTGTGCTCGCGCACTCTCGCCTTTTCCACTTATTTTTATTTTTGATTTATTTTGTCAATTTAAAAAAAAACGCATCGTGCTGTGCTGTTTGTGTTTGCTTGAGTGCATTCGCGCGCTCTCACTTTCTCCACTTTACAAATTTTGTTATTATTTATCTATTCCTGAGAGTTTATCTTATTTTTATTTGTTTATTTAAATGAAGTCGACCAGTTGCCTGCCCTTCCTTCCATTATCCGTCACCGAGACAAACTGAACAAAGTTCTGAGGTCGATCTAGTAAAGATAAGGATTCAGGCCTGTCTGCTGTTTACCTTTGCTCCTGCGCGCACTGCCCTTCTCTCCACATTTATGTGTTTGTTTGTTTGTCTATCTAATCTTTTCGGTTTTTATTTCTAATGAGGGTCGACCAGTTGTCTATTTATTATTTTTTTTACTACGCATCCAAGCTGCGCTGCTTGTCTTTGCTCCTGTGTGCTCGCGCACTCTCGCCTTTTCCACTTATTTTTATTTTTGATTTATTTTTGATTTATTTTGTCAATTTAAAAAAAAATACGCATCGTGCTGTGCTGTTTGTGTTTGCTTGAGTGCATTCGCGCGCTCTCGCTTTCTCCACTTTACAATTTTTTTTGTTATTATTTATCTATTCCTGAGAGTTTATCTTATTTTTTACTTGTTTATTTAAATTGAAGTAGACCAGTTGCCTGCCCTTCCTTCCATTATCCGTCACCGAGACAAACTGAACAAAGTTTTGAGGTCGCCCTTGTAAAGATAAGGATTCAGGTCTGTCTGCTGTTTACCTTTGCTCCTGCGCGCACTGCCCTTCTCTCCACATTTATGTGTTTGTTTGTATGTCTATCTAATCTTTTGGGTTTTTATTTCTAATGAGGTCGACCAGTTGTCTATTTATTATTTTTTTTACTACGCATCAAGCTGCGCTGCTTGTCTTTGCTCCTGTGTGCTCGCGCACTCTCTCCTTTTCCACTTATTTTTATTTTTGATTTATTTTGTCAATTTAAAAAAAATACGCATCGTGCTGTGCTGTTTGTGTTTGCTTGAGTGCATTCGCGCGCTCTCGCTTTCTCCACTTTACAATTTTTTTGTTATTATTTATCTATTCCTGAGAGTTTATCTTATTTTTTGTTTATTTAAATGAAGTCGACCAGTTGCCTGCCCTTCCTTCCATTATCCGTCACCGAGACAAACTGAACAAAGTACTGAGGTCGACCTTGTAAAGATAAGGATTCAGGTCTGTCTACTGTTTACCTTTGCTCCTGCGCGCACTGCCCTTCTCTCCACATTTATGTGTTTGTTTGTTTGTCTATCTAATCTTTTGGGTTTTTATTTCTAATGAGGTCGACCAGTTGTCTATTTATTATTTTTTTTACTACGCATCAAGCTGCGCTGCTTGTCTTTGCTCCTGTGTGCTCGCGCACTCTCGCCTTTTCCACTTATTTTTATTTTTGATTTATTTTTGATTTATTTTGTCAATTAAAAAAAAAAACATACCCATCGTGCTGTGCTGTTTGTGTTTGCTTGAATGCATTCGCGCGCTCTCCGCTTTCTCCACTTTACAATTTTTTTGTTATTATTTATCTATTCCTGAGAGTTTATCTTATTTTTTATTTGTTTATTTAAATGAAGTCGACCAGTTGCCTGCCCTTCCTTCCATTATCCGTCACCGAGACAAACTGAACAAAGTTCTGAGGTCGACCTTGTAAAGATAAGGATTCAGGTCTGTCTGATGTTTACCTTTGCTCCTGCGCGCACTGCCCTTCTCTCCACATTATGTGTTTGTTTGTTTGTCTATCTAATCTTTTGGGTTTTTATTTCTAATGAGGTCGACCAGTTGTCTATTTATTATTTTTTTTACTACGCATCAAGCTGCGCTGCTTGTCTTTGCTCCTGTGTGCTCGCGCACTCTCGGCTTTTCCACTTATTTTTATTTTTGATTTATTTTTGATTTATTTTGTCAATTTAAAAAAAAATACGCATCGTGCTGTGCTGTTTGTGTTTGCTTGAGTGCATTCGCGCGCTCTCGCTTTCTCCACTTTACAATTTTTTTTGTTATTATTTATCTATTCCTGAGAGTTTATCTTATTTTTTACTTGTTTATTTAAATGAAGTCGACCAGTTGCCTGCCCTTCCTTCCATTATCCGTCACCGAGACAAACTGAACAAAGTTTTGAGGTCGCCCTTGTAAAGATAAGGATTCAGGTCTGTCTGCTGTTTACCTTTGCTCCTGCCCGCACTGCCCTTCTCTCCACATTTATGTGTTTGTTTGTATGTCTATCTAATCTTTTGGGTTTTTATTTCTAATGAGGTCGACCAGTTGTCTATTTATTATTTTTTTTACTACGCATCAAGCTGCGCTGCTTGTCTTTGCTCCTGTGTGCTCGCGCACTCTCTCCTTTTCCACTTATTTTTATTTTGATTTATTTTGTCAATTTAAAAAAAATACGCATCGTGCTGTGCTGTTTGTGTTTGCTTGAGTGCATTCGCGCGCTCTCGCTTTCTCCACTTTACAATTTTTTTGTTATTATTTATCTATTCCTGAGAGTTTATCTTATTTTTTGTTTATTTAAATGAAGTCGACCAGTTGCCTGCCCTTCCTTCCATTATCCGTCACCGAGACAAACTGAACAAAGTACTGAGGTCGACCTTGTAAAGATAAGGATTCAGGTCTGTCTACTGTTTACCTTTGCTCCTGCGCGCACTGCCCTTCTCTCCACATTTATGTGTTTGTTTGTTTGTCTATCTAATCTTTTGGGTTTTTATTTCTAATGAGGTCGACCAGTTGTCTATTTATTATTTTTTTTACTACGCATCAAGCTGCGCTGCTTGTCTTTGCTCCTGTGTGCTCGCGCACTCTCGCCTTTTCCACTTATTTTTATTTTTGATTTATTTTTGATTTATTTTGTCAATTTAAAAAAAAAAACATACCCATCGTGCTGTGCTGTTTGTGTTTGCTTGAGTGCATTCGCGCGCTCTCGCTTTCTCCACTTTACAATTTTTTTGTTATTATTTATCTATTCCTGAGAGTTTATCTTATTTTTTATTTGTTTATTTAAATGAAGTCGACCAGTTGCCTGCCCTTCCTTCCATTATCCGTCACCGAGACAAACTGAACAAAGTTCTGAGGTCGACCTTGTAAAGATAAGGATTCAGGTCTGTCTGCTGTTTACCTTTGCTCCTGCGCGCACTGCCCTTCTCTCCACATTTATGTGTTTGTTTGTTTGTCTATCTAATCTTTTGGGTTTTTATTTCTAATGAGGTCGACCAGTTGTCTATTTATTATTTTTTTTACTACGCATCAAGCTGCGCTGCTTGTCTTTGCTCCTGTGTGCTCGCGCACTCTCGCCTTTTCCACTTATTTTTATTTTTGATTTATTTTTGATTTATTTTGTCAATTTTAACAAAAATACGCATCGTGCTGTGCTGTTTGTGTTTGCTTGAGTGCATTCGCGCGCTCTCGCTTTCTCCACTTTACAATTTTTTTATTATTTATCTATTCCTTATAGTTTATCTTATTTTTTATTTGTTTATTTAAATGAAGTCGACCAGTTGCCTGCCCTTCCTTCCATTATCCGTCAGCGAGACAAACTGAACAAAGTTCTGAGGTCGACCTTGTAAAGATAAGGATTCAGGTCTGTCTGCTGTTTACTTTTGATCCTGCGCGCACTGCCCTTCTCTCCACATTTATGTGTTTGTTTGTTTGTCTATCTAATCTTTTGGGTTTTTATTTCTAATGAGGTCGACCAGTTGTGTATTTATTATTTTTTTTACTACGCATCAAGCTGCGCTGCTTGTCTTTGCTCCTGTGTGCTCGCGCACTCTCGCCTTTTCCACTTATTTTTATTTTTGATTTATTTTTGATTTATTTTGTCAATTTAAAAAAAAAATACGCATCGTGCTGTGCTGTTTGTGTTTGCTTGAGTGCATTCGCGCGCTCTCGCTTTCTCCACTTTACAATTTTTTTGTTATTATTTATCTATTCCTGAGAGTTTATCTTATTTTTTATTTGTTTATTTAAATGAAGTCGACCAGTTGCCTGCCCTTCCTTCCATTATCCGTCACCGAGACAAACTGAACAAAGTTCTGAGGTCGCCCTTGTAAAGATAAGGATTCAGGTCTGTCTGCTGTTTACCTTTGCTCCTGCGCGCACTGCCCTTCTCTCCACATTTATGTGTTTGTTTGTATGTCTATCTAATCTTTTAGGTTTTTATTTCTAATGAGGTCGACCAGTTGTCTATTTATTATTTTTTTTACTACGCATCAAGCTGCGCTGCTTGTCTTTGCTCCTGTGTGCTCGCGCACTCTCTCCTTTTCCACTTATTTTTATTTTTGATTTATTTTGTCAATTTAAAAAAAAATACGCATCGTGCTGTGCTGTTTGTGTTTGCTTGAGTGCATTCGCGCGCTCTCGCTTTCTCCACTTTACAATTTTTTTGTTATTATTTATCTATTCCTGAGAGTTTATCTTATTTTTTGTTTATTTAAATGAAGTCGACCAGTTGCCTGCCCTTCCTTCCATTATCCGTCACCGAGACAAACTGAACAAAGTTCTGAGGTCGACCTTGTAAAGATAAGGATTCAGGTCTGTCTGCTGTTTAACTTTGCTCCTGCGCGCACTGCCCTTCTCTCCACATTTATGTGTTTGTTTGTTTGTCTATCTAATCTTTTGGGTTTTTATTTCTAATGAGGTCGACCAGTTGTCTATTTATTATTTTTTTTACTACGCATCAAGCTGCGCTGCTTGTCTTTGCTCCTGTGTGCTCGCGCACTCTCGCCTTTTCCACTTATTTTTATTTTTGATTTATTTTTGATTTATTTTGTCAATTAAAAAAAAAAACATACCCATCGTGCTGTGCTGTTTGTGTTTGCTTGAGTGCATTCGCGCGCTCTCGCTTTCTCCACTTTACAATTTTTTTGTTATTATTTATCTATTCCTGAGAGTTTATCTTATTTTTTATTTGTTTATTTAAATGAAGTCGACCAGTTGCCTGCCCTTCCTTCCATTATCCGTCACCGAGACAAACTGAACAAAGTTCTGAGGTCGACCTTGTAAAGATAAGGATTCAGGTCTGTCTGATGTTTACCTTTGCTCCTGCGCGCACTGCCCTTCTCTCCACATTTATGTGTTTGTTTGTTTGTCTATCTAATCTTTTGGGTTTTTATTTCTAATGAGGTCGACCAGTTGTCTATTTATTATTTTTTTTACTACGCATCAAGCTGCGCTGCTTGTCTTTGCTCCTGTGTGCTCGCGCACTCTCGCCTTTTCCACTTATTTTTATTTTTGATTTATTTTTGATTTATTTTGTCAATTTTAACAAAAATACGCATCGTGCTGTGCTGTTTGTGTTTGCTTGAGTGCATTCGCGCGCTCTCGCTTTCTCCACTTTACAATTTTTTTATTATTTATCTATTCCTTATAGTTTATCTTATTTTTTATTTGTTTATTTAAATGAAGTCGACCAGTTGCCTGCCCTTCCTTCCATTATCCGTCAGCGAGACAAACTGAACAAAGTTCTGAGGTTGACCTTGTAAAGATAAGGATTCAGGTCTGTCTGCTGTTTACTTTTGATCCTGCGCGCACTGCCCTTCTCTCCACATTTATGTGTTTGTTTGTTTGTCTATCTAATCTTTTGGGTTTTTATTTCTAATGAGGTCGACCAGTTGTCTATTTATTATTTTTTTTACTACGCATCAAGCTGCGCTGCTTGTCTTTGCTCCTGTGTGCTCGCGCACTCTCGCCTTGTCCACTTATTTTTATTTTTGATTTATTTTTGATTTATTTTGTCAATTTAAAAAAAAAATACGCATCGTGCTGTGCTGTTTGTGTTTGCTTGAGTGCATTCGCGCGCTCTCGCTTTCTCCACTTTACAATTTTTTTGTTATTATTTATCTATTCCTGAGAGTTTATCTTATTTTTTATTTGTTTATTTAAATGAAGTCGACCAGTTGCCTGCCCTTCCTTCCATTATCCGTCACCGAGACAAACTGAACAAAGTTCTGAGGTCGCCCTTGTAAAGATAAGGATTCAGGTCTGTCTGCTGTTTACCTTTGCTCCTGCGCGCACTGCCCTTCTCTCCACATTTATGTGTTTGTTTGTATGTCTATCTAATCTTTTGGGTTTTTATTTCTAATGAGGTCGACCAGTTGTCTATTTATTATTTTTTTTACTACGCATCAAGCTGCGCTGCTTGTCTTTGCTCCTGTGTGCTCGCGCACTCTCTCCTTTTCCACTTATTTTTATTTTTGATTTATTTTGTCAATTTAAAAAAAAATACGCATCGTGCTGTGCTGTTTGTGTTTGCTTGAGTGCATTCGCGCGCTCTCGATTTCTCCACTTTACAATTTTTTTGTTATTATTTATCTATTCCTGAGAGTTTATCTTATTTTTTGTTTATTTAAATGAAGTCGACCAGTTGCCTGCCCTTCCTTCCATTATCCGTCACCGAGACAAACTGAACAAAGTTCTGAGGTCGACCTTGTAAAGATAAGGATTCAGGTCTGTCTGCTGTTTACATTTGCTCCTGCGCGCACTGCCCTTCTCTCCACATTTATGTGTTTGTTTGTTTGTCTATCTAATCTTTTGTGTTTTTATTTCTAATGAGGTCGACCAGTTGTCTATTTATTATTTTTTTTACTACGCATCAAGCTGCGCTGCTTGTCTTTGCTCGTGTGTGCTCGCGCACTCTCGCCTTTTCCACTTATTTTTATTTTTGATTTATTTTTGATTTATTTTGTCAATTAAAAAAAAAACATACCCATCGTGCTGTGCTGTTTGTGTTTGCTTGAGTGCATTCGCGCGCTCTCGCTTTCTCCACTTTACAATTTTTTTGTTATTATTTATCTATTCCTGAGAGTTTATCTTATTTTTTATTTGTTTATTTAAATGAAGTCGACCAGTTGCCTGCCCTTCCTTCCATTATCCGTCACCGAGACAAACTGAACAAAGTTTTGAGGTCGACCTTGTAAATATAAGTATTCAGGTCTGTCTGATGTTTACCTTTGCTCCTGCGCGCACTGCCCTTCTCTCCACATTTATGTGTTTGTTTGTTTGTCTATCTAATCTTTTGGGTTTTTATTTCTAATGAGGTCGACCAGTTGTCTATTTATTATTTTTTTTACTACGCATCAAGCTGCGCTGCTTGTCTTTGCTCCTGTGTGCTCGCGCACTCTCGCCTTTTCCACTTATTTTTATTTTTGATTTATTTTTGATTTATTTTGTCAATTTTAACAAAAATACGCATCGTGCTGTGCTGTTTGTGTTTGCTTGAGTGCATTCGCGCGCTCTCGCTTTCTCCACTTTACAATTTTTTTATTATTTATCTATTCCTTATAGTTTATCTTATTTTTTATTTGTTTATTTAAATGAAGTCGACCAGTTGCCTGCCCTTCCTTCCATTATCCGTCAGCGAGACAAACTGAACAAAGTTCTGAGGTTGACCTTGTAAAGATAAGGATTCAGGTCTGTCTGCTGTTTACTTTTGATCCTGCGCGCACTGCCCTTCTCTCCACATTTATGTGTTTGTTTGTTTGTCTATCTAATCTTTTGGGTTTTTATTTCTAATGAGGTCGACCAGTTGTCTATTTATTATTTTTTTTACTACGCATCAAGCTGCGCTGCTTGTCTTTGCTCCTGTGTGCTCGCGCACTCTCACCTTATCCACTTATTTTTATTTTTGATTTATTTTTGATTTATTTTGTCAATTTAAAAAAAAAATACGCATCGTGCTGTGCTGTTTGTGTTTGCTTGAGTGCATTCGCGCGCTCTCGCTTTCTCCACTTTACAATTTTTTTGTTATTATTTATCTATTCCTGAGAGTTTATCTTATTTTTTATTTGTTTATTTAAATGAAGTCGACCAGTTGCCTGCCCTTCCTTCCATTATCCGTCACCGAGACAAACTGAACAAAGTTCTGAGGTCGCCCTTGTAAAGATAAGGATTCAGGTCTGTCTGCTGTTTACCTTTGCTCCTGCGCGCACTGCCCTTCTCTCCACATTTATGTGTTTGTTTGTATGTCTATCTAATCTTTTGGGTTTTTATTTCTAATGAGGTCGACCAGTTGTCTATTTATTATTTTTTTTACTACGCATCAAGCTGCGCTGCTTGTCTTTGCTCCTGTGTGCTCGCGCACTCTCGCCTTTTCCACTTATTTTTATTTTTGATTTATTTTGTCAATTTAAAAAAAATACGCATCGTGCTGTGCTGTTTGTGTTTGCTTGAGTGCATTCGCGCGCTCTCGCTTTCTCCACTTTACAATTTTTTTGTTATTATTTATCTATTCCTGAGAGTTTATCTTATTTTTTGTTTATTTAAATGAAGTCGACCAGTTGCCTGCCCTTCCTTCCATTATCTGTCACCGAGACAAACTGAACAAAGTTCTGAGGTCGACCTTGTAAAGATAAGGATTCAGGTCTGTCTGCTGTTTACCTTTGCTCTTGCGCGCACTGCCCTTCTCTCCACATTTATGTGTTTGTTTGTTTGTCTATCTAATCTTTTGGGTTTTTATTTCTAATGAGGTCGACCAGTTGTCTATTTATTATTTTTTTTACTACGCATCAAGCTGCGCTGCTTGTCTTTGCTCCTGTGTGCTCGCGCACTCTCGCCTTTTCCACTTATTTTTATTTTTGATTTATTTTTGATTTATTTTGTCAATTAAAAAAAAAACATACCCATCGTGCTGTGCTGTTGTGTTTGCTTGAGTGCATTCGCGCGCTCTCGCTTTCTCCACTTTACAATTTTTTTTGTTATTATTTATCTATTCCTGAGAGTTTATCTTATTTTTTATTTGTTTATTTAAATGAAGTCGACCAGTTGCCTGCCCTTCCTTCCATTATCCGTCACCGAGACAAACTGAACAAAGTTCTGAGGTCGACCTTGTAAAGATAAGGATTCAGGTCTGTCTGCTGTTTACCTTTGCTCCTGCGCGCACTGCCCTTCTCTCCACATTTATGTGTTTGTTTGTTTGTCTATCTAATCTTTTGGGTTTTTATTTCTAATGAGGTCGACCAGTTGTGTATTTATTATTTTGTTTACTACGCATCAAGCTGCGCTGCTTGTCTTTGCTCCTGTGTGCTCGCGCACTCTCGCCTTTTCCACTTATTTTTATTTTTGATTTATTTTTGATTTATTTTGTCAATTTTAACAAAAATACGCATCGTGCTGTGCTGTTTGTGTTTGCTTGAGTGCATTCGCGCGCTCTCGCTTTCTCCACTTTACAATTTTTTTATTATTTATCTATTCCTTATAGTTTATCTTATTTTTTATTTGTTTATTTAAATGAAGTCGACCAGTTGCCTGCCCTTCCTTCCATTATCCGTCAGCGAGACAAACTGAACAAAGTTCTGAGGTTGACCTTGTAAAGATAAGGATTCAGGTCTGTCTGCTGTTTACTTTTGATCCTGCGCGCACTGCCCTTCTCTCCACATTTATGTGTTTGTTTGTTTGTCTATCTAATCTTTTGGGTTTTTATTTCTAATGAGGTCGACCAGTTGTCTATTTATTATTTTTTTTACTACGCATCAAGCTGCGCTGCTTGTCTTTGCTCCTGTGTGCTCGCGCACTCTCGCCTTATCCACTTATTTTTATTTTTGATTTATTTTTGATTTATTTTGTCAATTTAAAAAAAAAATACGCATCGTGCTGTGCTGTTTGTGTTTGCTTGAGTGCATTCGCGCGCTCTCGCTTTCTCCACTTTACAATTTTTTTGTTATTATTTATCTATTCCTGAGAGTTTATCTTATTTTTTATTTGTTTATTTAAATGAAGTCGACCAGTTGCCTGCCCTTCCTTCCATTATCCGTCACCGAGACAAACTGAACAAAGTTCTGAGGTCGCCCTTGTAAAGATAAGGATTCAGGTCTGTCTGCTGTTTACCTTTGCTCCTGCGCGCACTGCCCTTCTCTCCACATTTATGTGTTTGTTTGTATGTCTATCTAATCTTTTGGGTTTTTATTTCTAATGAGGTCGACCAGTTGTCTATTTATTATTTTTTTTACTACGCATCAAGCTGCGCTGCTTGTCTTTGCTCCTGTGTGCTCGCGCACTCTCTCCTTTTCCACTGATTTTTATTTTTGATTTATTTTGTCAATTTAAAAAAAAATACGCATCGTGCTGTGCTGTTTGTGTTTGCTTGAGTGCATTCGCGCGCTCTCGATTTCTCCACTTTACAATTTTTTTGTTATTATTTATCTATTCCTGAGAGTTTATCTTATTTTTTGTTTATTTAAATGAAGTCGACCAGTTGCCTGCCCTTCCTTCCATTATCTGTCACCGAGACAAACTGAACAAAGTTCTGAGGTCGACCTTGTAAAGATAAGGATTCAGGTCTGTCTGCTGTTTACATTTGCTCCTGCGCGCACTGCCCTTCTCTCCACATTTATGTGTTTGTTTGTTTGTCTATCTAATCTTTTGGGTTTTTATTTCTAATGAGGTCGACCAGTTGTCTATTTATTATTTTTTTTACTACGCATCAAGCTGCGCTGCTTGTCTTTGCTCCTGTGTGCTCGCGCACTCTCGCCTTTTCCACTTATTTTTATTTTTGATTTATTTTTGATTTATTTTGTCAATTAAAAAAAAAACATACCCATCGTGCTGTGCTGTTTGTGTTTGCTTGAGTGCATTCGCGCGCTCTCGCTTTCTCCACTTTACAATTTTTTTGTTATTATTTATCTATTCCTGAGAGTTTATCTTATTTTTTATTTGTTTATTTAAATGAAGTCGACCAGTTGCCTGCCCTTCCTTCCATTATCCGTCACCGAGACAAACTGAACAAAGTTCTGAGGTCGACCTTGTAAATATAAGGATTCAGGTCTGTCTGATGTTTACCTTTGCTCCTGCGCGCACTGCCCTTCTCTCCACATTTATGTGTTTGTTTGTTTGTCTATCTAATCTTTTGGGTTTTTATTTCTAATGAGGTCGACCAGTTGTCTATTTATTATTTTTTTTACTACGCATCAAGCTGCGCTGCTTGTCTTTGCTCCTGTGTGCTCGCGCACTCTCGCCTTTTCCACTTATTTTTATTTTTGATTTATTTTTGATTTATTTTGTCAATTTTAACAAAAATACGCATCGTGCTGTGCTGTTTGTGTTTGCTTGAGTGCATTCGCGCGCTCTCGCTTTCTCCACTTTACAATTTTTTTATTATTTATCTATTCCTTATAGTTTATCTTATTTTTTATTTGTTTATTTAAATGAAGTCGACCAGTTGCCTGCCCTTCCTTCCATTATCCGTCAGCGAGACAAACTGAACAAAGTTCTGAGGTTGACCTTGTAAAGATAAGGATTCAGGTCTGTCTGCTGTTTACTTTTGATCCTGCGCGCACTGCCCTTCTCTCCACATTTATGTGTTTGTTTGTTTGTCTATCTAATCTTTTGGGTTTTTATTTCTAATGAGGTCGACCAGTTGTCTATTTATTATTTTTTTTACTACGCATCAAGCTGCGCTGCTTGTCTTTGCTCCTGTGTGCTCGCGCACTCTCGCCTTATCCACTTATTTTTATTTTTGATTTATTTTTGATTTATTTTGTCAATTTAAAAAAAAATACGCATCGTGCTGTGCTGTTTGTGTTTGCTTGAGTGCATTCGCGCGCTCTCGCTTTCTCCACTTTACAATTTTTTTGTTATTATTTATCTATTCCTGAGAGTTTATCTTATTTTTTATTTGTTTATTTAAATGAAGTCGACCAGTTGCCTGCCCTTCCTTCCATTATCCGTCACCGAGACAAACTGAACAAAGTTCTGAGGTCGCCCTTGTAAAGATAAGGATTCAGGTCTGTCTGCTGTTTACCTTTGCTCCTGCGCGCACTGCCCTTCTCTCCACATTTATGTGTTTGTTTGTATGTCTATCTAATCTTTTGGGTTTTTATTTCTAATGAGGTCGACCAGTTGTCTATTTATTATTTTTTTTACTACGCATCAAGCTGCGCTGCTTGTCTTTGCTCCTGTGTGCTCGCGCACTCTCTCCTTTTCCACTTATTTTTATTTTTGATTTATTTTGTCAATTTAAAAAAAAATACGCATCGTGCTGTGCTGTTTGTGTTTGCTTGAGTGCATTCGCGCGCTCTCGATTTCTCCACTTTACAATTTTTTTGTTATTATTTATCTATTCCTGAGAGTTTATCTTATTTTTTGTTTATTTAAATGAAGTCGACCAGTTGCCTGCCCTTCCTTCCATTATCCGTCACCGAGACAAACTGAACAAAGTTCTGAGGTCGACCTTGTAAAGATAAGGATTCAGGTCTGTCTGCTGTTTACATTTGCTCCTGCGCGCACTGCCCTTCTCTCCACATTTATGTGTTTGTTTGTTTGTCTATCTAATCTTTTGTGTTTTTATTTCTAATGAGGTCGACCAGTTGTCTATTTATTATTTTTTTTACTACGCATCAAGCTGCGCTGCTTGTCTTTGCTCGTGTGTGCTCGCGCACTCTCGCCTTTTCCACTTATTTTTATTTTTGATTTATTTTTGATTTATTTTGTCAATTAAAAAAAAAACATACCCATCGTGCTGTGCTGTTTGTGTTTGCTTGAGTGCATTCGCGCGCTCTCGCTTTCTCCACTTTACAATTTTTTTGTTATTATTTATCTATTCCTGAGAGTTTATCTTATTTTTTATTTGTTTATTTAAATGAAGTCGACCAGTTGCCTGCCCTTCCTTCCATTATCCGTCACCGAGACAAACTGAACAAAGTTCTGAGGTCGACCTTGTAAATATAAGGATTCAGGTCTGTCTGATGTTTACCTTTGCTCCTGCGCGCACTGCCCTTCTCTCCACATTTATGTGTTTGTTTGTTTGTCTATCTAATCTTTTGGGTTTTTATTTCTAATGAGGTCGACCAGTTGTCTATTTATTATTTTTTTTACTACGCATCAAGCTGCGCTGCTTGTCTTTGCTCCTGTGTGCTCGCGCACTCTCGCCTTTTCCACTTATTTTTATTTTTGATTTATTTTTGATTTATTTTGTCAATTTTAACAAAAATACGCATCGTGCTGTGCTGTTTGTGTTTGCTTGAGTGCATTCGCGCGCTCTCGCTTTCTCCACTTTACAATTTTTTTATTATTTATCTATTCCTTATAGTTTATCTTATTTTTTATTTGTTTATTTAAATGAAGTCGACCAGTTGCCTGCCCTTCCTTCCATTATCCGTCAGCGAGACAAACTGAACAAAGTTCTGAGGTTGACCTTGTAAACATAAGGATTCAGGTCTGTCTGCTGTTTACTTTTGATCCTGCGCGCACTGCCCTTCTCTCCACATTTATGTGTTTGTTTGTTTGTCTATCTAATCTTTTGGGTTTTTATTTCTAATGAGGTCGACCAGTTGTCTATTTATTATTTTTTTTACTACGCATCAAGCTGCGCTGCTTGTCTTTGCTCCTGTGTGCTCGCGCACTCTCGCCTTATCCACTTATTTTTATTTTTGATTTATTTTTGATTTATTTTGTCAATTTAAAAAAAAAATACGCATCGTGCTGTGCTGTTTGTGTTTGCTTGAGTGCATTCGCGCGCTCTCGCTTTCTCCACTTTACAATTTTTTTGTTATTATTTATCTATTCCTGAGAGTTTATCTTATTTTTATTTGTTTATTTAAATGAAGTCGACCAGTTGCCTGCCCTTCCTTCCATTATCCGTCACCGAGACAAACTGAACAAAGTTCTGAGGTCGCCCTTGTAAAGATAAGGATTCAGGTCTGTCTGCTGTTTACCTTTGCTCCTGCGCGCACTGCCCTTCTCTCCACATTTATGTGTTTGTTTGTATGTCTATCTAATCTTTTGGGTTTTTATTTCTAATGAGGTCGACCAGTTGTCTATTTATTATTTTTTTTACTACGCATCAAGCTGCGCTGCTTGTCTTTGCTCCTGTGTGCTCGCGCACTCTCGCCTTTTCCACTTATTTTTATTTTTGATTTATTTTGTCAATTTAAAAAAAATACGCATCGTGCTGTGCTGTTTGTGTTTGCTTGAGTGCATTCGCGCGCTCTCGCTTTCTCCACTTTACAATTTTTTTGTTATTATTTATCTATTCCTGAGAGTTTATCTTATTTTTTGTTTATTTAAATGAAGTCGACCAGTTGCCTGCCCTTCCTTCCATTATCTGTCACCGAGACAAACTGAACAAAGTTCTGAGGTCGACCTTGTAAAGATAAGGATTCAGGTCTGTCTGCTGTTTACCTTTGCTCTTGCGCGCACTGCCCTTCTCTCCACATTTATGTGTTTGTTTGTTTGTCTATCTAATCTTTTGGGTTTTTATTTCTAATGAGGTCGACCAGTTGTCTATTTATTATTTTTTTTACTACGCATCAAGCTGCGCTGCTTGTCTTTGCTCCTGTGTGCTCGCGCACTCTCGCCTTTTCCACTTATTTTTATTTTTGATTTATTTTTGATTTATTTTGTCAATTAAAAAAAAAACATACCCATCGTGCTGTGCTGTTTGTGTTTGCTTGAGTGCATTCGCGCGCTCTCGCTTTCTCCACTTTACAATTTTTTTTGTTATTATTTATCTATTCCTGAGAGTTTATCTTATTTTTTATTTGTTTATTTAAATGAAGTCGACCAGTTGCCTGCCCTTCCTTCCATTATCCGTCACCGAGACAAACTGAACAAAGTTCTGAGGTCGACCTTGTAAAGATAAGGATTCAGGTCTGTCTGCTGTTTACCTTTGCTCCTGCGCGCACTGCCCTTCTCTCCACATTTATGTGTTTGTTTGTTTGTCTATCTAATCTTTTGGGTTTTTATTTCTAATGAGGTCGACCAGTTGTGTATTTATTATTTTGTTTACTACGCATCAAGCTGCGCTGCTTGTCTTTGCTCCTGTGTACTCGCGCACTCTCGCCTTTTCCACTTATTTTTATTTTTGATTTATTTTTGATTTATTTTGTCAATTTAAAAAAAATACGCATCGTGCTGTGCTGTTTGTGTTTGCTTGAGTGCATTCGCGCGCTCTCGCTTTCTCCACTTTACAATTTTTTTTGTTATTATTTATCTATTCCTGAGAGTTTATCTTATTTTTATTTGTTTATTTAAATGAAGTCGACCAGTTGCCTGCCCTTCCTTCCATTATCCGTCACCGAGACAAACTGAACAAAGTTCTGAGGTCGACCTTGTAAAGATAAGGATTCAGGTCTGTCTGCTGTTTACCATTGCTCCTGCCCGCACTGCCCTTCTCTCCACATTTATGTGTTTGTTTGTTTGTCTATCTTATCTTTTGGGTTTTTATTTCTAATGAGGTCGACCAGTTGTCTATTTATTATTTCTTTTACTACGCATTAAGCTGCGCTGCTTGTCTTTGCTCCTGTGTGCTCGCGCACTCTCTCCTTTTCCACTTATTTTTATTTTTGAATTATTTTGTCAATTTAAAAAAAAATACGCATCGTGCTGTGCTGTTTGTGTTTGCTTGAGTGCATTCGCGCGCTCTCGCTTTCTCCACTTTACAATTTTTTTGTTATTATTTATCTATTCCTGAGAGTTTATCTTATTTTTTGTTTGTTTATTTAAATGAAGTCGACCAGTTGCCTGCCCTTCCTTCCATTATCCGTCACCGAGACAAACTGAACAAAGTTCTGAGGTCGACCTTGTAAAGATAAGGATTCAGGTCTGTCTGCTGTTTACCTTTGCTCCTGCGCGCACTGCCCTTCTCTCCACATTTATGTGTTTGTTTGTTTGTCTATCTAATCTTTTGGGTTTTTATTTCTAATGAGGTCGACCAGTTGTCTACTTATTATTTTTTTTACTACGCATCAAGCTGCGCTGCTTGTCTTTGCTCCTGTGTGCTCGCGCACTCTCGCCTTTTCCACTTATTTTTATTTTTGATTTATTTTTGATTTATTTTGTCAATTTTAACAAAAATACGCATCGTGCTGTGCTGTTTGTGTTTGCTTGAGTGCATTCGCGCGCTCTCGCTTTCTCCACTTTACAATTTTTTTATTATTTATCTATTCCTTATAGTTTATCTTATTTTTTATTTGTTTATTTAAATGAAGTCGACCAGTTGCCTGCCCTTCCTTCCATTATCCGTCACCGAGACAAACTGAACAAAGTTCTGAGGTCGCCCTTGTAAAGATAAGGATTCAGGTCTGTCTGCTGTTTACCTTTGCTCCTGCGCGCACTGCCCTTCTCTCCACATTTATGTGTTTGTTTGTATGTCTATCTAATCTTTTGGGTTTTTATTTCTAATGAGGTCGACCAGTTGTCTATTTATTATTTTTTTTACTACGCATCAAGCTGCGCTGCTTGTCTTTGCTCCTGTGTGCTCGCGCACTCTCTCCTTTTCCACTTATTTTTATTTTGATTTATTTTGTCAATTTAAAAAAAAATACGCATCGTGCTGTGCTGTTTGTGTTTGCTTGAGTGCATTCGCGCGCTCTCGATTTCTCCACTTTACAATTTTTTTGTTATTATTTATCTATTCCTGAGAGTTTATCTTATTTTTTGTTTATTTAAATGAAGTCGACCAGTTGCCTGCCCTTCCTTCCATTATCCGTCACCGAGACAAACTGAACAAAGTTCTGAGGTCGACCTTGTAAAGATAAGGATTCAGGTCTGTCTGCTGTTTACATTTGCTCCTGCGCGCACTGCCCTTCTCTCGACATTTATGTGTTTGTTTGTTTGTCTATCTAATCTTTTGTGTTTTTATTTCTAATGAGGTCGACCAGTTGTCTATTTATTATTTTTTTTTACTACGCATCAAGCTGCGCTGCTTGTCTTTGCTCGTGTGTGCTCGCGCACTCTCGCCTTTTCCACTTATTTTTATTTTTGATTTATTTTTGATTTATTTTGTCAATTAAAAAAAAAACATACCCATCGTGCTGTGCTGTTTGTGTTTGCTTGAGTGCATTCGCGCGCTCTCGCTTTCTCCACTTTACAATTTTTTTGTTATTATTTATCTATTCCTGAGAGTTTATCTTATTTTTTATTTGTTTATTTAAATGAAGTCGACCAGTTGCCTGCCCTTCCTTCCATTATCCGTCACCGAGACAAACTGAACAAAGTTCTGAGGTCGACCTTGTAAATATAAGGATTCAGGTCTGTCTGATGTTTACCTTTGCTCCTGCGCGCACTGCCCTTCTCTCCACATTTATGTGTTTGTTTGTTTGTCTATCTAATCTTTTGGTTTTTATTTCTAATGAGGTCGACCAGTTGTCTATTTATTATTTTTTTTACTACGCATCAAGCTGCGCTGCTTGTCTTTGCTCCTGTGTGCTCGCGCACTCTCGCCTTTTCCACTTATTTTTATTTTTGATTTATTTTTGATTTATTTTGTCAATTTTAACAAAAATACGCATCGTGCTGTGCTGTTTGTGTTTGCTTGAGTGCATTCGCGCGCTCTCGCTTTCTCCACTTTACAATTTTTTTATTATTTATCTATTCCTTATAGTTTATCTTATTTTTTATTTGTTTATTTAAATGAAGTCGACCAGTTGCCTGCCCTTCCTTCCATTATCCGTCAGCGAGACAAACTGAACAAAGTTCTGAGGTTGACCTTCTAAAGATAAGGATTCAGGTCTGTCTGCTGTTTACTTTTGATCCTGCGCGCACTGCCCTTCTCTCCACATTTATGTGTTTGTTTGTTTGTCTATCTAATCTTTTGGGTTTTTATTTCTAATGAGGTCGACCAGTTGTCTATTTATTATTTTTTTTACTACGCATCAAGCTGCGCTGCTTGTCTTTGCTCCTGTGTGCTCGCGCACTCTCGCCTTATCCACTTATTTTTATTTTTGATTTATTTTTGATTTATTTTGTCAATTTAAAAAAAAAATACGCATCGTGCTGTGCTGTTTGTGTTTGCTTGAGTGCATTCGCGCGCTCTCGCTTTCTCCACTTTACAATTTTTTTGTTATTATTTATCTATTCCTGAGAGTTTATCTTATTTTATATTTGTTTATTTAAATGAAGTCGACCAGTTGCCTGCCCTTCCTTCCATTATCCGTCACCGAGACAAACTGAACAAAGTTCTGAGGTCGCCCTTGTAAAGATAAGGATTCAGGTCTGTCTGCTGTTTACCTTTGCTCCTGCGCGCACTGCCCTTCTCTCCACATTTATGTGTTTGTTTGTATGTCTATCTAATCTTTTGGGTTTTTATTTCTAATGAGGTCGACCAGTTGTCTATTTATTATTTTTTTTACTACGCATCAAGCTGCGCTGCTTGTCTTTGCTCCTGTGTGCTCGCGCACTCTCGCCTTTTCCACTTATTTTTATTTTTGATTTATTTTGTCAATTTAAAAAAAATACGCATCGTGCTGTGCTGTTTGTGTTTGCTTGAGTGCATTCGCGCGCTCTCGCTTTCTCCACTTTACAATTTTTTTGTTATTATTTATCTATTCCTGAGAGTTTATCTTATTTTTTGTTTATTTAAATGAAGTCGACCAGTTGCCTGCCCTTCCTTCCATTATCTGTCACCGAGACAAACTGAACAAAGTTCTGAGGTCGACCTTGTAAAGATAAGGATTCAGGTCTGTCTGCTGTTTACCTTTGCTCTTGCGCGCACTGCCCTTCTCTCCACATTTATGTGTTTGTTTGTTTGTCTATCTAATCTTTTGGGTTTTTATTTCTAATGAGGTCGACCAGTTGTCTATTTATTATTTTTTTTACTACGCATCAAGCTGCGCTGCTTGTCTTTGCTCCTGTGTGCTCGCGCACTCTCGCCTTTTCCACTTATTTTTATTTTTGATTTATTTTTGATTTATTTTGTCAATTAAAAAAAAAACATACCCATCGTGCTGTGCTGTTTGTGTTTGCTTGAGTGCATTCGCGCGCTCTCGCTTTCTCCACTTTACAATTTTTTTTGTTATTATTTATCTATTCCTGAGAGTTTATCTTATTTTTTATTTGTTTATTTAAATGAAGTCGACCAGTTGCCTGCCCTTCCTTCCATTATCCGTCACCGAGACAAACTGAACAAAGTTCTGAGGTCGACCTTGTAAAGATAAGGATTCAGGTCTGTCTGCTGTTTACCTTTGCTCCTGCGCGCACTGCCCTTCTCTCCACATTTATGTGTTTGTTTGTTTGTCTATCTAATCTTTTGGGTTTTTATTTCTAATGAGGTCGACCAGTTGTGTATTTATTATTTTGTTTACTACGCATCAAGCTGCGCTGCTTGTCTTTGCTCCTGTGTACTCGCGCACTCTCGCCTTTTCCACTTATTTTTATTTTTGATTTATTTTTGATTTATTTTGTCAATTTAAAAAAAAATACGCATCGTGCTGTGCTGTTTGTGTTTGCTTGAGTGCATTCGCGCGCTCTCGCTTTCTCCACTTTACAATTTTTTTTGTTATTATTTATCTATTCCTGAGAGTTTATCTTATTTTTATTTGTTTATTTAAATGAAGTCGACCAGTTGCCTGCCCTTCCTTCCATTATCCGTCACCGAGACAAACTGAACAAAGTTCTGAGGTCGACCTTGTAAAGATAAGGATTCAGGTCTGTCTGCTGTTTACCATTGCTCCTGCCCGCACTGCCCTTCTCTCCACATTTATGTGTTTGTTTGTTTGTCTATCTTATCTTTTGGGTTTTTATTTCTAATGAGGTCGACCAGTTGTCTATTTATTATTTCTTTTACTACGCATTAAGCTGCGCTGCTTGTCTTTGCTCCTGTGTGCTCGCGCACTCTCTCCTTTTCCACTTATTTTTATTTTTGAATTATTTTGTCAATTTAAAAAAAAATACGCATCGTGCTGTGCTGTTTGTGTTTGCTTGAGTGCATTCGCGCGCTCTCGCTTTCTCCACTTTACAATTTTTTTGTTATTATTTATCTATTCCTGAGAGTTTATCTTATTTTTTGTTTGTTTATTTAAATGAAGTCGACCAGTTGCCTGCCCTTCCTTCCATTATCCGTCACCGAGACAAACTGAACAAAGTTCTGAGGTCGACCTTGTAAAGATAAGGATTCAGGTCTGTCTGCTGTTTACCTTTGCTCCTGCGCGCACTGCCCTTCTCTCCACATTTATGTGTTTGTTTGTTTGTCTATCTAATCTTTTGGGTTTTTATTTCTAATGAGGTCGACCAGTTGTCTATTTATTATTTTTTTTACTACGCATCAAGCTGCGCTGCTTGTCTTTGCTCCTGTGTGCTCGCGCACTCTCGCCTTTTCCACTTATTTTTATTTTTGATTTATTTTTGATTTATTTTGTCAATTTTAACAAAAATACGCATCGTGCTGTGCTGTTTGTGTTTGCTTGAGTGCATTCGCGCGCTCTCGCTTTCTCCACTTTACAATTTTTTTATTATTTATCTATTCCTTATAGTTTATCTTATTTTTTATTTGTTTATTTAAATGAAGTCGACCAGTTGCCTGCCCTTCCTTCCATTATCCGTCAGCGAGACAAACTGAACAAAGTTCTGAGGTCGACCTTGTAAAGATAAGGATTCAGGTCTGTCTGCTGTTTACTTTTGATCCTGCGCGCACTGCCCTTCTCTCCACATTTATGTGTTTGTTTGTTTGTCTATCTAATCTTTTGGGTTTTTATTTCTAATGAGGTCGACCAGTTGTCTATTTATTATTTTTTTTACTACGCATCAAGCTGCGCTGCTTGTCTTTGCTCCTGTGTGCTCGCGCACTCTCGCCTTTTCCACTTATTTTTATTTTTGATTTATTTTTGATTTATTTTGTCAATTAAAAAAAAAACATACCCATCGTGCTGTGCTGTTTGTGTTTGCTTGAGTGCATTCGCGCGCTCTCGCTTTCTCCACTTTACAATTTTTTTTGTTATTATTTATCTATTCCTGAGAGTTTATCTTATTTTTTATTTGTTTATTTAAATGAAGTCGACCAGTTGCCTGCCCTTCCTTCCATTATCCGTCACCGAGACAAACTGAACAAAGTTCTGAGGTCGACCTTGTAAAGATAAGGATTCAGGTCTGTCTGCTGTTTACCTTTGCTCCTGCGCGCACTGCCCTTCTCTCCACATTTATGTGTTTGTTTGTTTGTCTATCTAATCTTTTGGGTTTTTATTTCTAATGAGGTCGACCAGTTGTGTATTTATTATTTTGTTTACTACGCATCAAGCTGCGCTGCTTGTCTTTGCTCCTGTGTACTCGCGCACTCTCGCCTTTTCCACTTATTTTTATTTTTGATTTATTTTTGATTTATTTTGTCAATTTAAAAAAAAATACGCATCGTGCTGTGCTGTTTGTGTTTGCTTGAGTGCATTCGCGCGCTCTCGCTTTCTCCACTTTACAATTTTTTTTGTTATTATTTATCTATTCCTGAGAGTTTATCTTATTTTTATTTGTTTATTTAAATGAAGTCGACCAGTTGCCTGCCCTTCCTTCCATTATCCGTCACCGAGACAAACTGAACAAAGTTGTGAGGTCGACCTTGTAAAGATAAGGATTCAGGTCTGTCTGCTGTTTACCATTGCTCCTGCCCGCACTGCCCTTCTCTCCACATTTATGTGTTTGTTTGTTTGTCTATCTTATCTTTTGGGTTTTTATTTCTAATGAGGTCGACCAGTTGTCTATTTATTATTTCTTTTACTACGCATTAAGCTGCGCTGCTTGTCTTTGCTCCTGTGTGCTCGCGCACTCTCTCCTTTTCCACTTATTTTTATTTTTGAATTATTTTGTCAATTTAAAAAAAAATACGCATCGTGCTGTGCTGTTTGTGTTTGCTTGAGTGCATTCGCGCGCTCTCGCTTTCTCCACTTTACAATTTTTTTGTTATTATTTATCTATTCCTGAGAGTTTATCTTATTTTTTGTTTGTTTATTTAAATGAAGTCGACCAGTTGCCTGCCCTTCCTTCCATTATCCGTCACCGAGACAAACTGAACAAAGTTCTGAGGTCGACCTTGTAAAGATAAGGATTCAGGTCTGTCTGCTGTTTACCTTTGCTCCTGCGCGCACTGCCCTTCTCTCCACATTTATGTGTTTGTTTGTTTGTCTATCTAATCTTTTGGGTTTTTATTTCTAATGAGGTCGACCAGTTGTCTATTTATTATTTTTTTTACTACGCATCAAGCTGCGCTGCTTGTCTTTGCTCCTGTGTGCTCGCGCACTCTCGCCTTTTCCACTTATTTTTATTTTTGATTTATTTTTGATTTATTTTGTCAATTTTAACAAAAATACGCATCGTGCTGTGCTGTTTGTGTTTGCTTGAGTGCATTCGCGCGCTCTCGCTTTCTCCACTTTACAATTTTTTTATTATTTATCTATTCCTTATAGTTTATCTTATTTTTTATTTGTTTATTTAAATGAAGTCGACCAGTTGCCTGCCCTTCCTTCCATTATCCGTCAGCGAGACAAACTGAACAAAGTTCTGAGGTCGACCTTGTAAAGATAAGGATTCAGGTCTGTCTGCTGTTTACTTTTGATCCTGCGCGCACTGCCCTTCTCTCCACATTTATGTGTTTGTTTGTTTGTCTATCTAATCTTTTGGGTTTTTATTTCTAATGAGGTCGACCAGTTGTCTATTTATTATTTTTTTTACTACGCATCAAGCTGCGCTGCTTGTCTTTGCTCCTGTGTACTCGCGCACTCTCGCCTTTTCCACTTATTTTTATTTTTGATTTATTTTTGATTTATTTTGTCAATTTAAAAAAAAATACGCATCGTGCTGTGCTGTTTGTGTTTGCTTGAGTGCATTCGCGCGCTCTCGCTTTCTCCACTTTACAATTTTTTTGTTATTATTTATCTATTCCTGAGAGTTTATCTTATTTTTTATTTGTTTATTTAAATGAAGTCGACCAGTTGCCTGCCCTTCCTTCCATTATCCGTCACCGAGACAAACTGAACAAAGTTCTGAGGTCGCCCTTGTAAAGATAAGGATTCAGGTCTGTCTGCTGTTTACCTTTGCTCCTGCGCGCACTGCCCTTCTCTCCACATTTATGTGTTTGTTTGTATGTCTATCTAATCTTTTGGGTTTTTATTTCTAATGAGGTCGACCAGTTGTCTATTTATTATTTTTTTTACTACGCATCAAGCTGCGCTGCTTGTCTTTGCTCCTGTGTGCTCACGCACTCTCTCCTTTTCCACTTATTTTTATTTTTGATTTATTTTGTCAATTTAAAAAAAAATACGCATCCTGCTGTGCTGTTTGTGTTTGCTTGAGTGCATTCGCGCGCTCTCGCTTTCTCCACTTTACAATTTTTTTGTTATTATTTATCTATTCCTGAGAGTTTATCTTATTTTTTGTTTATTTAAATGAAGTCGACCAGTTGCCTGCCCTTCCTTCCATTATCTGTCACCGAGACAAACTGAACAAAGTTCTGAGGTCGACCTTGTAAAGATAAGGATTCAGGTCTGTCTGCTGTTTACCTTTGCTCCTGCGCGCACTGCCCTTCTCTCCACATTTATGTGTTTGTTTGTTTGTCTATCTAATCTTTTGTGTTTTTATTTCTAATGAGGTCGACCAGTTGTCTATTTATTATTTTTTTTACTACGCATCAAGCTGCGCTGCTTGTCTTTGCTCCTGTGTGCTCGCGCACTCTCGCCTTTTCCACTTATTTTTATTTTTGATTTATTTTTGATTTATTTTGTCAATTAAAAAAAAAACATACCCATCGTGCTGTGCTGTTTGTGTTTGCTTGAGTGCATTCGCGCGCTCTCGCTTTCTCCACTTTACAATTTTTTTGTTATTATTTATCTATTCCTGAGAGTTTATCTTATTTTTTATTTGTTTATTTAAATGAAGTCGACCAGTTGCCTGCCCTTCCTTCCATTATCCGTCACCGAGACAAACTGAACAAAGTTCTGAGGTCGACCTTGTAAATATAAGGATTCAGGTCTGTCTGATGTTTACCTTTGCTCCTGCGCGCACTGCCCTTCTCTCCACATTTATGTGTTTGTTTGTTTGTCTATCTAATCTTTTGGGTTTTTATTTCTAATGAGGTCGACCAGTTGTCTATTTATTATTTTTTTTACTACGCATCAAGCTGCGCTGCTTGTCTTTGCTCCTGTGTGCTCGCGCACTCTCGCCTTTTCCACTTATTTTTATTTTTGATTTATTTTTGATTTATTTTGTCAATTTTAACAAAAATACGCATCGTGCTGTGCTGTTTGTGTTTGCTTGAGTGCATTCGCGCGCTCTCGCTTTCTCCACTTTACAATTTTTTTATTATTTATCTATTCCTTATAGTTTATCTTATTTTTTATTTGTTTATTTAAATGAAGTCGACCAGTTGCCTGCCCTTCCTTCCATTATCCGTCAGCGAGACAAACTGAACAAAGTTCTGAGGTCGACCTTGTAAAGATAAGGATTCAGGTCTGTCTGCTGTTTACCTTTGCTCCTGCGCGCACTGCCCTTCTCTCCACATTTATGTGTTTGTTTGTTTGTCTATCTAATCTTTTGGGTTTTTATTTCTTATGAGGTCGACCAGTTGTCTATTTATTATTTTTTTTACTACGCATCAAGCTGCGCTGCTTGTCTTTGCTCCTGTGTACTCGCGCACTCTCGCCTTTTCCACTTATTTTTATTTTTGATTTATTTTTGATTTATTTTGTCAATTTAAAAAAAATACGCATCGTGCTGTGCTGTTTGTGTTTGCTTGAGTGCATTCGCGCGCTCTCGCTTTCTCCACTTTACAATTTTTTTGTTATTATTTATCTATTCCTGAGAGTTTATCTTATTTTTTATTTGTTTATTTAAATGAAGTCGACCAGTTGCCTGCCCTTCCTTCCATTATCCGTCACCGAGACAAACTGAACAAAGTTCTGAGGTCGCCCTTGTAAAGATAAGGATTCAGGTCTGTCTGCTGTTTACCTTTGCTCCTGCGCGCACTGCCCTTCTCTCCACATTTATGTGTTTGTTTGTATGTCTATCTAATCTTTTGGGTTTTTATTTCTAATGAGGTCGACCAGTTGTCTATTTATTATTTTTTTTACTACGCATCAAGCTGCGCTGCTTGTCTTTGCTCCTGTGTGCTCGCGCACTCTCTCCTTTTCCACTTATTTTTATTTTTGATTTATTTTGTCAATTTAAAAAAAAATACGCATCGTGCTGTGCTGTTTGTGTTTGCTTGAGTGCATTCGCGCGCTCTCGCTTTCTCCACTTTACAATTTTTTTGTTATTATTTATCTATTCCTGAGAGTTTATCTTATTTTTTGTTTATTTAAATGAAGTCGACCAGTTGCCTGCCCTTCCTTCCATATCTGTCACCGAGACAAACTGAACAAAGTTCTGAGGTCGACCTTGTAAAGATAAGGATTCAGGTCTGTCTGCTGTTTACCTTTGCTCTTGCGCGCACTGCCCTTCTCTCCACATTTATGTGTTTGTTTGTTTGTCTATCTAATCTTTTGGGTTTTTATTTCTAATGAGGTCGACCAGTTGTCTATTTATTATTTTTTTTACTACGCATCAAGCTGCGCTGCTTGTCTTTGCTCCTGTGTGCTCGCGCACTCTCGCCTTTTCCACTTATATTTATTTTTGATTTATTTTTGATTTATTTTGTCAATTAAAAAAAAAACATAGCCATCGTGCTGTGCTGTTTGTGTTTGCTTGAGTGCATTCGCGCGCTCTCGCTTTCTCCACTTTACAATTTTTTTTGTTATTATTTATCTATTCCTGAGAGTTTATCTTATTTTTTATTTGTTTATTTAAATGAAGTCGACCAGTTGCCTGCCCTTCCTTCCATTATCCGTCACCGAGACAAACTGAACAAAGTTCTGAGGTCGACCTTGTAAGATAAGGATTCAGGTCTGTCTGCTGTTTACCTTTGCTCCTGCGCGCACTGCCCTTCTCTCCACATTTATGTGTTTGTTTGTTTGTCATCTAATCTTTTGGGTTTTTATTTCTAATGAGGTCGACCAGTTGTGTATTTATTATTTTGTTTTACTACGCATCAAGCTGCGCTGCTTGTCTTTGCTCCTGTGTACTCGCGCACTCTCGCCTTTTCCACTTATTTTTATTTTGATTTATTTTTGATTTATTTTGTCAATTTAAAAAAAAATACGCATCGTGCTGTGCTGTTTGTGTTTGCTTGAGTGCATTCGCGCGCTCTCGCTTTCTCCACTTTACAATTTTTTTTGTTATTATTTATCTATTCCTGAGAGTTTATCTTATTTTTATTTGTTTATTTAAATGAAGTCGACCAGTTGCCTGCCCTTCCTTCCATTATCCGTCACCGAGACAAACTGAACAAAGTTCTGAGGTCGACCTTGTAAAGATAAGGATTCAGGTCTGTCTGCTGTTTACCATTGCTCCTGCCCGCACTGCCCTTCTCTCCACATTTATGTGTTTGTTTGTTTGTCTATCTTATCTTTGGGTTTTTATTTCTAATGAGGTCGACCAGTTGTCTATTTATTATTTCTTTTACTACGCATTAAGCTGCGCTGCTTGTCTTTGCTCCTGTGTGCTCGCGCACTCTCTCCTTTTCCACTTATTTTTATTTTTGAATTATTTTGTCAATTTAAAAAAAAATACGCATCGTGCTGTGCTGTTTGTGTTTGCTTGAGTGCATTCGCGCGCTCCTCGCTTTCTCCACTTTACAATTTTTTGTTATTATTTATCTATTCCTGAGAGTTTATCTTATTTTTTGTTTGTTTATTTAAATGAAGTCGACCAGTTGCCTGCCCTTCCTTCCATTATCCGTCACCGAGACAAACTGAACAAAGTTCTGAGGTCGACCTTGTAAAGATAAGGATTCAGGTCTGTCTGCTGTTTACCTTTGCTCCTGCGCGCCACTGCCCTTCTCTCCACATTTATTTGTTTGTTTGTTTGTCTATCTAATCTTTGGGTTTTATTTCTAATGAGGTCGACCAGTTGTCTATTTATTATTTTTTTTTACTACGCATCAAGCTGCGCTGCTTCTCTTTGCTCCTGTGTGCTCGCGCACTCTCGCCTTTCCACTTATTTTTATTTTTGATTTATTTTTGATTTATTTTGTCAATTTTAACAAAAATACGCATCGTGCTGTGCTGTTTGTGTTTGCTTGAGTGCATTCGCGCGCTCTCGCTTTCTCCACTTTACAATTTTTTTATTATTTATCTATTCCTTATAGTTTATCTTATTTTTTATTTGTTTATTTAAATGAAGTCGACCAGTTGCCTGCCCTTCCTTCCATTATCCGTCAGCGAGACAAACTGAACAAAGTTCTGAGGTCGACCTTGTAAAGATAAGGATTCAGGTCTGTCTGCTGTTTACTTTTGATCCTGCGCGCACTGCCCTTC
>NW_025958882.1:0-33378 GCF_023159225.1 Perognathus longimembris pacificus | reverse complement strand
CTGAGAGTTTATCTTATTTTTTATTTGTTTATTTAAATGAAGTCGACCAGTTGCCTGCCCTTCCTTCCATTATCCGTCACCGAGACAAACTGAACAAAGTTTTGAGGTCGACCTTATAAAGATAAGGATTCAGGTCTGTCTGCTGTTTTCCTTTGCTCCTGCGCGCACTGCCCTTCTCTCCACATTTATGTGTTTGTTTGTTTGTCTATCTAAGCTTTTGGGTTTTTATTTCTAATGAGGTCGACCAGTTGTCTATTTACTATTTTTTTTACTACGCATCAAGCTGCGCTGCTTGTCTTTGCTCCTGTGTGCTCGCGCACTCTCGCCTTTTCCACTTATTTTTATTTTTAATTTATTTTTGATTTATTTTGTCAATTTAAAAAAATACGCATCGTGCTGTGCTGTTTGTGTTTGCTTGAGTGCATTCGCGCGCTCTCGCTTTCTCCACTTTACAATTTTTTTGTTATTATTTATCTATTCCTGAGAGTTTATCTTATTTTTTATTTGTTTATTTAAATGAAGTCGACCAGTTGCCTGCCCTTCCTTCCATTATCCGTCACCGAGACAAACTGAACAAAGTTCTGAGGTCGACCTTGTAAAGATAAGGATTCAGGTCTGTCTGCTGTTTACCTTTGCTCCTGCGCACACTGCCGTTCTCTCCACATTAATGTGTTTGTTTGTTTGTCTATCTAATCTTTTGGGTTTTTATTTCTAATGAGGTCGACCAGTTGTCTATTTAATATTTTTTTGACTACGCATCAAGCTGCGCTGCTTGTCTTTGCTCCTGTGTGCTCACGCACTCTCGCCTTTTCCACTTATTTTTATTTTTGATTTATTTTTGATTTATTTTGTCAATTTAAAAAAAATACGCATCGTGCTGTGCTGTTTGTGTTTGCTTGAGTGCATTCGCGCGCTCTCGCTTTCTCCACTTTACAATTTTTTTGTTATTATTTATCTATTCCTGAGAGTTTATCTTATTTTTATTTGTTTATTTAAATGAAGTCGACCAGATGCCTGCCCTTCCTTCCATTATCCGTCACCGAGACAAACTGAACAAAGTTCTGAGGTCGACCTTGTAAAGATAAGGATTCAGGTCTGTCTGCTGTTTACCTTTGCTCCTGCGCGTACTGCCCTTCTCTCCACATTTATGTGTTTGTTTGTTTGTCTATCTAATCTTTTGGGTTTTTATTTCTAATGAGGTCGACCAGTTGTCTATTTATTATTTTTTTTACTACGCATCAAGCTGCGCTGCTTGTTTTGCTCCTGTGTGCTCGCGCACTCTCGCCTTTTCCACTTATTTTTATTTTTGATTTATTTTTTATTTATTTTGTCAATTTAAAAAAAAAACATACGCATCGTGCTGTGCTGTTTGTGTTTGCTTGAGTGCATTCGCGCGCTCTCGCTTTCTCCACTTTACAATTTTTTTGTTATTATTTATCTATTCCTGAGAGTTTATCTTATTTTTTATTTGTTTATTTAAATGAAGTCGACCAGTTGCCTGCCCTTCCTTCCATTATCAGTCACCGAGACAAACTGACAAAGTTCTGAGGTCGACCTTGTAAAGATAAGGATTCAGGTCTGTCTGCTGTTTACCTTTGCTCCTGCGCGCACTGCCCTTCTCTCCACATTTATGTGTTTGTTTGTTTGTCTATCTAATCTTTTGGGTTTTTATTTCTAATGAGGTCGACCAGTTGTCTATTTATTATTTTTTTTACTACGCATCAAGCTGCGCTGCTTGTATTTGCTCCTGTGTGCTCGCGCACTCTCTCCTTTTCCACTTATTTTTATTTTTGATTTATTTTTGATTTATTTTGTAAATTTTTTAAAAAAAAAACGCATCATGCTTTGCTGTTTGTGTTGCTTGAGTGCATTCGCGCGCTCTCGCTTTCTCCACTTTACAATTTTTTTGTTATTATTTATCTATTCCTGAGAGTTTATCTTATTTTTTATTTGTTTATTTAAATGAAGTCGACCAGTTGCCTGCCCTTCCTTCCATTATCCGACACCGAGACAAACTGAACAAAGTTCTGAGGTCGACCTTGTAAAGATAAGGATTCAGGTCTGTCTGCTGTTTACGTTTGCACCTGCGTGCACTGCCCTTTTCTCCACATTTATGTGTTTGTTTGTTTGTCTATCTAATCTTTTGGGTTTTTATTTCTAATGAGGTCGACCTGTTGTCTATTTATTATTTTTTTTACTACGTATCAAGCTCCGCTGCTTGTCTTTGCTCCTGTGTGCTCGCGCACTCTCTCCTTTTCCACTTATTTTTATTTTTGATTTATTTTTGATTTATTTTGTCATTTAAAAAAATTCGCATTGTGCTGTGCTGTTTGTGTTGCTTGAGTGCATTCGCGCGCTCTCGCTTTCGCCACTTTACAATTTTTTTGTTATTATGTATCTATTCCTGAGAGTTTATCTTATTTTTTATTTGTTTATTTAAATGAAGTCGACCAGTTGCCTGCCCTTCTTTCCATTATCCGTCACCGAGACAAACTGAACAAAGTTCTGAGGTCGACCTTGTAAAGATAAGGATTCAGGTCTGTCTGCTGTTTACCTTTGCTCCTGCGCGCACTGCCCTTCTCTCCACATTTATGTGTTTGTTTGTTTGTCTATCTAATCTTTTGGGGTTTTATTTCTAATGAGGTCGACCAGTTGTCTATTATTATTTTTTTTACTACGCATCAAGCTGCGCTGCTTGTCTTTGCTCCTGTGTACTCGCGCACTCTCGCCTTTTCCACTTATTTTTATTTTTGATTTATTTTTGATTTATTTTGTCAATTTAAAAAAAATACGCATCGTGCTGTGCTGTTTGTGTTTGCTTGAGTGCATTTGCGCGCTCTTGCTTTCTCCACTTTACAATTTTTTTTGTTATGATTTATCTATTCCTGAGAGTTTATCTTATTTTTTATTTGTTTATTTAAATGAAGTCGACCAGTTGCCTGCCCTTCCTTACTTTATCCGTCACCGAGACAAACTGAACAAAGTTCTGAGGTCGACCTTGTAAAGATAAGGATTCAGGTCTGTCTGCTGTTTACCTTTGCTCCTTCCCGCACTGCCCTTCTCTCCACATTTATGTGTTTGTTTGTTTGTCTATCTAATCTTTTGGGTTTTTATTTCTAATGAGGTCGACCAGTTGTCTATTTATTATTTTTTTTTACTACGCATCAAGCTGCGCTGCTTGTCTTTGCTCATGTGTGCTCGCCCACTCTCGCCTTTTCCACTTATTTTTATTTTTGATTTATTTTTGATTTATTTTGTCAATTTTAAAAAAAAATACGCATCGTGCTGTGCTGTTTGTGTTTGCTTGAGTGCATTCGCGCGCTCTCGCTTTCTCCACTTTACAATTTTTTTGTTATTATTTATCTATTCCTGAGAGTTTATCTTATTTTTTATTTGTTTATTTAAATGAAGTCGACCAGTTGCCTGCCCTTCTTTCCATTATCCGTCACCGAGAAACAGAACAAAGCTCTGAGGTCGACCTTGTAAAGATATTCAGGTCTGTCTGCTGTTTACCTTTGCTCCTGCCCGCACTGCCCTTCTCTCCACATTTATGTGTTTGTTTGTTTGTCTATCTAATCTTTTGGGTTTTTATTTCTAATGAGGTCGACCAGTTGTCTATTTATTATTTTTTTTACTACGCATCAAGCTGCGCTGCTTGTCTTTGCTCCTGTGTGCTCGCGCACTCTCGCCTTTTCCACTTATTTTTATTTTTGATATATTTTTGATTTATTTTTTCAATTTAAAAAAAATACGCATCCTGCTGTGCTGTTTGTGTTTGCTTGAGTGCATTCGCGCGCTCTCGCTTTCTCCACTTTACAATTTTTTTGTTATTATTTATCTATTCCTGAGGGTTTATCTTATTTTTTATTTGTTTATTTAAATGAAGTCGACCAGTTGCCTGCCCTTCCTTCCATTATCCGTCACCGACACAAACTGAACAAAGTTCTGAGGTCGACCTTGTAAAGATAAGGATTCAGTTCTGTCTCCTGTTTACCTTTGCTCCTGCGCGCACTGCCCTTCTCTCCACATTTATGTGTTTGTTTGTTTGTCTATCTAATCTTTTGGGGTTTTATTTCTAATGAGGTCGACCAGTTGTCTATTTATTATTTTTTTTACTACGCATCAAGCTGCGCTGCTTGTCTTTGCTCCTGTGTGCTCGCGCACTCTCGCCTTTTCCACTTATTTTTATTTTTGATTTATTTTTGATTTATTTTGTCAATTTTAAAAAAAATACGCATCGTGCTGTGCTGTTTGTGTTTGCTTGAGTGCATTCGCGCGCTCTCGCTTTCTCCACTTCACAATTTTTTTGGTTATTATTTATCTATTCCTGAGAGTTTATCTTATTTTTTATTTGTTTATTTAAATGAAGTCGACCAGTTGCCTGCCCTTCCATCCATTATCCGTCACCGAGACAAACTGAACAAAGTTCTGAGGTCGACCTTGTAAAGATAAGGATTAAGGTCTGTCTGCTGTTTACCTTTGCTCCTGCCCCCACTGCCCTTCTCTCCACATTTATGTGTTTGTATGTTTGTCTATCTAATCTTTTGGGTTTTTATTTCTAATGAGGTCGACCAGTTGTCTATTTATTATTTTTTATACTACGCATCAAGCTGCGCTATTGTCTTTGCTTCTGTGTGCTCGTGCACTCTCGCCTTTTCCACTTATTTTTATTTTTGATTTATTTTTGATTTATTTTGTCAATTTAAAAAAATACGCATCGTGCTGTGCTGTTTGTGTTTGCTTGAGTGCATTCGCGCGCTCTCGCTTTCTCCACTTTACAATTTTTTGTTATTATTTACCTATTCCTGAGAGTTTATCTTATATTTTATTTGTTTATTTAAATGAAGTCGACCAGTTGCCTGCCCTTCCTTCCATTATCCGTCACAGAGACAAACTGAACAAAGTTCTGAGGTCGACCTTGTAAAGATAAGGATTCAGTTCTGTCTCCTGTTTACCTTTGCTCCTGCGCGCACTGCCCTTCTCTCCACATTTATGTGTTTGTTTGTTTGTCTATCTAATCTTTTGGGGTTTTATTTCTAATGAGGTCGACCAGTTGTCTATTTATTATTTTTTTTACTACGCATCAAGCTGCGCTGCTTGTCTTTGCTCCTGTGTGCTCGCGCACTCTCGCCTTTTCCACTTATTTTTATTTTTGATTTATTTTTGATTTATTTTGTCAATTTTAAAAAAAATACGCATCGTGCTGTGCTGTTTGTGTTTGCTTGAGTGCATTCGCGCGCTCTCGCTTTCTCCACTTTACAATTTTTTTGGTTATTATTTATCTATTCCTGAGAGTTTATCTTATTTTTTATTTGTGTATTTAAATGAAGTCGACCAGTTGCCTGCCCTTCCTTCCATTATCCGTCAACGAGACAAACTGAACAAAGTTCTGAGGTCGACCTTGTAAAGATAAGGATTCAGGTCTGTCTGCTGTTTACCTTTGCTCCTGCCCGCACTGCCCTTCTCTCCACATTTATGAGTTTGTTTGTTTGTCTATCTAATCTTTTGGGTTTTTATTTCTAATGAGGTCGACCAGTTGTCTATTTATTATTTCTTTTACTAGAGCATCAAGCTGCGCTGCTTGTCTTTGCTCCTGTGTGCTCGCGCACTCTCGCCTTTTCCACTTATTTTTATTTTTGATTTATTTTTTATTTATTTTGTCAATTAAAAAAAATACGCATCGTGCTGTGCTGTTTGTGTTTGCTTGAGTGCATTCGCGCGCTCTCGCTTTCTCCACTTTACAATTTTTTTGTTATTATTTATCTATTCCTGAGAGTTTATCTTATTTTTTATTTGTTTATTTAAATGAAGTCGACCAGTTGCCTGCCCTTCCTTCCATTATCCGTCACCGAGACAAACTGAACAAAGTTTTGAGGTCGACCTTATAAAGATAAGGATTCAGGTCTGTCTGCTGTTTTCCTTTGCTCCTGCGCGCACTGCCCTTCTCTCCACATTTATGTGTTTGTTTGTTTGTCTATCTAAGCTTTTGGGTTTTTATTTCTAATGAGGTCGACCAGTTGTCTATTTACTATTTTTTTTACTACGCATCAAGCTGCGCTGCTTGTCTTTGCTCCTGTGTGCTCGCGCACTCTCGCCTTTTCCACTTATTTTTATTTTTAATTTATTTTTGATTTATTTTGTCAATTTTAAAAAAATACGCATCGTGCTGTGCTGTTTGTGTTTGCTTGAGTGCATTCGCGCGCTCTCGCTTTCTCCACTTTACAATTTTTTTGTTATTATTTATCTATTCCTGAGAGTTTATCTTATTTTTTATTTGTTTATTTAAATGAAGTCGACCAGTTGCCTGCCCTTCCTTCCATTATCCGTCACCGAGACAAACTGAACAAAGTTCTGAGGTCGACCTTGTAAAGATAAGGATTCAGGTCTGTCTGCTGTTTACCTTTGCTCCTGCGCACACTGCCGTTCTCTCCACATTAATGTGTTTGTTTGTTTGTCTATCTAATCTTTTGGGTTTTTATTTCTAATGAGGTCGACCAGTTGTCTATTTAATATTTTTTTGACTACGCATCAAGCTGCGCTGCTTGTCTTTGCTCCTGTGTGCTCACGCACTCTCGCCTTTTCCACTTATTTTTATTTTTGATTTATTTTTGATTTATTTTGTCAATTTAAAAAAAATACGCATCGTGCTGTGCTGTTTGTGTTTGCTTGAGTGCATTCGCGCGCTCTCGCTTTCTCCACTTTACAATTTTTTTGTTATTATTTATCTATTCCTGAGAGTTTATCTTATTTTTTATTTGTTTATTTAAATGAAGTCGACCAGATGCCTGCCCTTCCTTCCATTATCCGTCACCGAGACAAACTGAACAAAGTTCTGAGGTCGACCTTGTAAAGATAAGGATTCAGGTCTGTCTGCTGTTTACCTTTGCTCCTGCGCGTACTGCCCTTCTCTCCACATTTATGTGTTTGTTTGTTTGTCTATCTAATCTTTTGGGTTTTTATTTCTAATGAGGTCGACCAGTTGTCTATTTATTATTTTTTTTACTACGCATCAAGCTGCGCTGCTTGTTTTGCTCCTGTGTGCTCGCGCACTCTCGCCTTTTCCACTTATTTTTATTTTTGATTTATTTTTTATTTATTTTGTCAATTTAAAAAAAAAACATACGCATCGTGCTGTGCTGTTTGTGTTTGCTTGAGTGCATTCGCGCGCTCTCGCTTTCTCCACTTTACAATTTTTTTGTTATTATTTATCTATTCCTGAGAGTTTATCTTATTTTTTATTTGTTTATTTAAATGAAGTCGACCAGTTGCCTGCCCTTCCTTCCATTATCAGTCACCGAGACAAACTGAACAAAGTTCTGAGGTCGACCTTGTAAAGATAAGGATTCAGGTCTGTCTGCTGTTTACCTTTGCTCCTGCGCGCACTGCCCTTCTCTCCACATTTATGTGTTTGTTTGTTTGTCTATCTAATCTTTTGGGTTTTTATTTCTAATGAGGTCGACCAGTTGTCTATTTATTATTTTTTTTACTACGCATCAAGCTGCGCTGCTTGTATTTGCTCCTGTGTGCTCGCGCACTCTCTCCTTTTCCACTTATTTTTATTTTTGATTTATTTTTGATTTATTTTGTAAATTTTTTAAAAAAAAAAACGCATCATGCTTTGCTGTTTGTGTTGCTTGAGTGCATTCGCGCGCTCTCGCTTTCTCCACTTTACAATTTTTTTGTTATTATTTATCTATTCCTGAGAGTTTATCTTATTTTTTATTTGTTTATTTAAATGAAGTCGACCAGTTGCCTGCCCTTCCTTCCATTATCCGACACCGAGACAAACTGAACAAAGTTCTGAGGTCGACCTTGTAAAGATAAGGATTCAGGTCTGTCTGCTGTTTACGTTTGCACCTGCGTGCACTGCCCTTTTCTCCACATTTATGTGTTTGTTTGTTTGTCTATCTAATCTTTTGGGTTTTTATTTCTAATGAGGTCGACCTGTTGTCTATTTATTATTTTTTTTACTACGTATCAAGCTCCGCTGCTTGTCTTTGCTCCTGTGTGCTCGCGCACTCTCTCCTTTTCCACTTATTTTTATTTTTGATTTATTTTTGATTTATTTTGTCAATTTAAAAAAAATTCGCATTGTGCTGTGCTGTTTGTGTTGCTTGAGTGCATTCGCGCGCTCTCGCTTTCGCCACTTTACAATTTTTTTGTTATTATGTATCTATTCCTGAGAGTTTATCTTATTTTTTATTTGTTTATTTAAATGAAGTCGACCAGTTGCCTGCCCTTCTTTCCATTATCCGTCACCGAGACAAACTGAACAAAGTTCTGAGGTCGACCTTGTAAAGATAAGGATTCAGGTCTGTCTGCTGTTTACCTTTGCTCCTGCGCGCACTGCCCTTCTCTCCACATTTATGTGTTTGTTTGTTTGTCTATCTAATCTTTTGGGGTTTTATTTCTAATGAGGTCGACCAGTTGTCTATTTATTATTTTTTTTACTACGCATCAAGCTGCGCTGCTTGTCTTTGCTCCTGTGTACTCGCGCACTCTCGCCTTTTCCACTTATTTTTATTTTTGATTTATTTTTGATTTATTTTGTCAATTTAAAAAAAATACGCATCGTGCTGTGCTGTTTGTGTTTGCTTGAGTGCATTTGCGCGCTCTTGCTTTCTCCACTTTACAATTTTTTTTGTTATGATTTATCTATTCCTGAGAGTTTATCTTATTTTTTATTTGTTTATTTAAATGAAGTCGACCAGTTGCCTGCCCTTCCTTACTTTATCCGTCACCGAGACAAACTGAACAAAGTTCTGAGGTCGACCTTGTAAAGATAAGGATTCAGGTCTGTCTGCTGTTTACCTTTGCTCCTTCCCGCACTGCCCTTCTCTCCACATTTATGTGTTTGTTTGTTTGTCTATCTAATCTTTTGGGTTTTTATTTCTAATGAGGTCGACCAGTTGTCTATTTATTATTTTTTTTTACTACGCATCAAGCTGCGCTGCTTGTCTTTGCTCATGTGTGCTCGCCCACTCTCGCCTTTTCCACTTATTTTTATTTTTGATTTATTTTTGATTTATTTTGTCAATTTTAAAAAAAAATACGCATCGTGCTGTGCTGTTTGTGTTTGCTTGAGTGCATTCGCGCGCTCTCGCTTTCTCCACTTTACAATTTTTTTGTTATTATTTATCTATTCCTGAGAGTTTATCTTATTTTTTATTTGTTTATTTAAATGAAGTCGACCAGTTGCCTGCCCTTCTTTCCATTATCCGTCACCGAGAAACAGAACAAAGCTCTGAGGTCGACCTTGTAAAGATATTCAGGTCTGTCTGCTGTTTACCTTTGCTCCTGCCCGCACTGCCCTTCTCTCCACATTTATGTGTTTGTTTGTTTGTCTATCTAATCTTTTGGGTTTTTATTTCTAATGAGGTCGACCAGTTGTCTATTTATTATTTTTTTTACTACGCATCAAGCTGCGCTGCTTGTCTTTGCTCCTGTGTGCTCGCGCACTCTCGCCTTTTCCACTTATTTTTATTTTTGATATATTTTTGATTTATTTTTTCAATTTAAAAAAAATACGCATCCTGCTGTGCTGTTTGTGTTTGCTTGAGTGCATTCGCGCGCTCTCGCTTTCTCCACTTTACAATTTTTTTGTTATTATTTATCTATTCCTGAGGGTTTATCTTATTTTTTATTTGTTTATTTAAATGAAGTCGACCAGTTGCCTGCCCTTCCTTCCATTATCCGTCACCGACACAAACTGAACAAAGTTCTGAGGTCGACCTTGTAAAGATAAGGATTCAGTTCTGTCTCCTGTTTACCTTTGCTCCTGCGCGCACTGCCCTTCTCTCCACATTTATGTGTTTGTTTGTTTGTCTATCTAATCTTTTGGGGTTTTATTTCTAATGAGGTCGACCAGTTGTCTATTTATTATTTTTTTTACTACGCATCAAGCTGCGCTGCTTGTCTTTGCTCCTGTGTGCTCGCGCCCTCTCGCCTTTTCCACTTATTTTTATTTTTGATTTATTTTTGATTTATTTTGTCAATTTTAAAAAAAATACGCATCGTGCTGTGCTGTTTGTGTTTGCTTGAGTGCATTCGCGCGCTCTCGCTTTCTCCACTTTACAATTTTTTGTTATTATTTATCTATTCCTGAGGGTTTATCTTATTTTTTATTTGTTTATTTAAATGAAGTCGACCAGTTGCCTGCCCTTCCTTCCATTATCCGTCACCGAGAAACAGAACAAAGCTCTGAGGTCGTCCTTGTAAAGATAAAGATTCAGGTCTGTCTGCTGTTCACCTTTGCTCCTGCCCGCACTGCCCTTCTCTCCACATTTATGTGTTTGTTTGTTTGTCTATCTAATCTTTTGGGTTTTTATTTCTAATGAGGTCGACCAGTTGTCTATTTATTATTTTTTTTACTACGCATCAGGCTGCGCTGCTTGTCTTTGCTCCTGTGTGCTCGCGCACTCTCGCCTTTTCCACTTATTTTTATTTTCGATTTATTTTTGATTTATTTTGTCAATTTAAAAAAAAAAAAGCCATCGTGCTGTGCTGTTTGTGTTTGCTTGAGTGCATTCGCGCGCTCTCGCTTTCTCCACTTTACAATTTTTTGGTTATTATTTATCTATTCCTGAGAGTTTAGCTTGTTTTTTATTTGTGTATTTAAAAGAAGTCGACCAGTTGCCTGTCCTTCCTTCCATTATCCGTCACCGAGACAAAATGAACAAAGTTCTGAGGTGGACCTTGTAAAGATAAGGATTCAGGTCTGTCTGCTGTTTACCTTTGCTCCTGCCCGCACTGCCCTTCTCTCCACATTTATGTGTTTGTTTGTTTGTCTATCTAATCTTTTGGGTTTTTATTTCTAATGAGGTCGACCAGTTGTCTATTTATTATTTTTTTTACTACGCATCAAGCTGCGCTGCTTGTCTTTGCTCCTGTGTGCTCGCGCACTCTCGCCTTTTCCACTTATTTTTTTTTTGATATATTTTTGATTTTGCCAATTTAAAAAAAAATACGCATCGTGCTGTGCTGTTTGTGTTTGCTTGAGTGCATTCGCGCGCTCTCGCTTCCTCCACTTTATAATTTTTTGTTATTATTTATCTATTCCTGAGAGTTTATCTTATTTTTCATTTGTTTATTTAAATGAAGTCGACCAGTTGCCTGCCCTTCCTTCCATTATCAGTAACCGAGACAAACTGAACAAAGTTCTGATGTCGTCCTTGTACAGATAAGGATTCAGGTCTGTCTGCTGTTTACCTTTGCTCCTGCCCGCACTGCCCTTCTCTCCACATTTATGTGTTTGTTTGTTTGTCTATCTAATCTTTTGGGTTTTTATTTCTAATGAGGTCGAACAGTTGTCTATTTATTATTTTTTTTTACTACGCATCAAGCTGCGCTGCTTGTCTTTGCTCCTGTGTGCTCGCGCAATCTCGCCTTTTCCACTTATTTTTATTTTTGATTTAATTTGTCAATTTAAAAAAAAATACGCATCGTGCTGTGCTGTTTGTGTTTGCTTGAGTGCATTCGCGCGCTCTCGCTTTCTCCACTTTACAATTTTTTTGTTATTATTTATCTATTCCTGAGAGTTTATCTTATTTTTTATTTGTTTATTTAAATGAAGTCGACCAGTTCACTGCCTTCCTTCCATTATCCGTCACCGAGACAAACTGAACAAAGTTCTGAGGTCGACCTCTTAAAGATAAGGATTCATGTCTGCCTGCTGTTTACCTTTGCTCCTGCGCGCACTGCCCTTCTCTCCACATTTATGTGTTTGTTTGTTTGTCTATCTAATCTTTTGGGTTTTTATTTCTAATGAGGTCGACCAGTTGTCTATTTATTATTTTTTTTACTACGCATCAAGCTGCGCTGCTTGTCTTTGCTCCTGTGTGCTCGCCCACTCTCGCCTTTTCCACTTATTTTTATTTTTGATTTATTTTTGATTTATTTTGTCAATTTAAAAAAAAATACGCATCGTGCTGTGCTGTTTGTGTTTGCTTGAGTGCATTCGCGCGCTCTCGCTTTCTCCACTTTACAATTTTTTTGTTATTATTTATCTATTCCTGAGAGTTTATCTTATTTTTTATTTGTTTATTTAAATGAAGTCGACCAGTTGCCTGCCCTTCTTTCCATTATCCGTCACCGAGACAAACTGAACAAAGTTCTGAGGTCGACCTTGTAAAGATAAGGATTCAGGTCTGTCTGGTGTTTACCTTTGCTCCTGCGCGCACTGCCCTTCTCTCCACTTTTATGTGTTTGTTTGTTTGTCTATCTAATCTTTTGGGTTTTTATTTCTAATGAGGTCGACCAACTGTCTATTTATTATTTTTTTTACTACGCATCAAGCTGCGCTGCTTGTCTTTGCTTCTGTGTGCTCTCGCACTCTCGCCTTTTCCACTTATTTTTATTTTTGATTTATTTTGTCAATTTTAAAAAAAAATACGCATCGTGCTGTGCTGTTTGTGTTTGCTTGAGTGCATTTGCGCGCTCTTGCTTTCTCCACTTTACAATTTTTTTTGTTATGATTTATCTATTCCTGAGAGTTTATCTTATTTTTTATTTGTTTATTTAAATGAAGTCGACCAGTTGCCTGCCCTTCCTTACTTTATCCGTCACCGAGACAAACTGAACAAAGTTCTGAGGTCGACCTTGTAAAGATAAGGATTCAGGTCTGTCTGCTGTTTACCTTTGCTCCTTCCCGCACTGCCCTTCTCTCCACATTTATGTGTTTGTTTGTTTGTCTATCTAATCTTTTGGGTTTTTATTTCTAATGAGGTCGACCAGTTGTCTATTTATTATTTTTTTTTACTACGCATCAAGCTGCGCTGCTTGTCTTTGCTCATGTGTGCTCGCCCACTCTCGCCTTTTCCACTTATTTTTATTTTTGATTTATTTTTGATTTATTTTGTCAATTTTAAAAAAAAATACGCATCGTGCTGTGCTGTTTGTGTTTGCTTGAGTGCATTCGCGCGCTCTCGCTTTCTCCACTTTACAATTTTTTTGTTATTATTTATCTATTCCTGAGAGTTTATCTTATTTTTTATTTGTTTATTTAAATGAAGTCGACCAGTTGCCTGCCCTTCTTTCCATTATCCGTCACCGAGAAACAGAACAAAGCTCTGAGGTCGACCTTGTAAAGATATTCAGGTCTGTCTGCTGTTTACCTTTGCTCCTGCCCGCACTGCCCTTCTCTCCACATTTATGTGTTTGTTTGTTTGTCTATCTAATCTTTTGGGTTTTTATTTCTAATGAGGTCGACCAGTTGTCTATTTATTATTTTTTTTACTACGCATCAAGCTGCGCTGCTTGTCTTTGCTCCTGTGTGCTCGCGCACTCTCGCCTTTTCCACTTATTTTTATTTTTGATATATTTTTGATTTATTTTTTCAATTTAAAAAAAAATACGCATCCTGCTGTGCTGTTTGTGTTTGCTTGAGTGCATTCGCGCGCTCTCGCTTTCTCCACTTTACAATTTTTTTGTTATTATTTATCTATTCCTGAGGGTTTATCTTATTTTTTATTCGTTTATTTAAATGAAGTCGACCACTTGCCTGCCCTACCTTCCATTATGCGTCACCGAGACAAACCGAACAAAGTTCTGAGGTCGACCTTGTAAAGATAAGGATTCAGGTCTGTCTGCTGTTTACCTTTGCTCCTGCCCGCACTGCCCTTCTCTCCACATTTATGTGTTTGTTTGTTTGTCTATCTAATCTTTTGGGTTTTTATTTCTAATGAGGTCGACCAGTTGTCTATTTATTATTTTTTTTACTACGCATCAAGCTGCGCTGCTTGTCTTTGCTTCTGTGTGCTCGTGCACTCTCGCCTTTTCCACTTATTTTTATTTTTGATTTATTTTTGATTTATTTTGTCAATTTAAAAAAATACGCATCGTGCTGTGCTGTTTGTGTTTGCTTGAGTGCATACGCGCGCTCTCGCTTTCTCCACTTTACAATTTTTTGTTATTATTTATCTATTCCTGAGAGTTTATCTTATTTTTTATTTGTTTATTTAAATGAAGTCGACCAGTTGCCTGCCCTTCCTTCCATTATCTGTCACAGAGACAAACTGAACAAAGTTCTGAGGTCGACCTTGTAAAGATAAGGATTCAGTTCTGTCTCCTGTTTACCTTTGCTCCTGCGCGCACTGCCCTTCTCTCCACATTTATGTGTTTGTTTGTTTGTCTATCTAATCTTTTGGGGTTTTATTTCTAATGAGGTCGACCAGTTGTCTATTTATTATTTTTTTTACTACGCATCAAGCTGCGCTGCTTGTCTTTGCTCCTGTGTGCTCGCGCCCTCTCGCCTTTTCCACTTATTTTTATTTTTGATTTATTTTTGATTTATTTTGTCAATTTTAAAAAAAATACGCATCGTGCTGTGCTGTTTGTGTTTGCTTGAGTGCATTCGCGCGCTCTCGCTTTCTCCACTTTACAATTTTTTGTTATTATTTATCTATTCCTGAGGGTTTATCTTATTTTTTATTTGTTTATTTAAATGAAGTCGACCAGTTGCCTGCCCTTCCTTCCATTATCCGTCACCGAGAAACAGAACAAAGCTCTGAGGTCGTCCTTGTAAAGATAAAGATTCAGGTCTGTCTGCTGTTCACCTTTGCTCCTGCCCGCACTGCCCTTCTCTCCACATTTATGTGTTTGTTTGTTTGTCTATCTAATCTTTTGGGTTTTTATTTCTAATGAGGTCGACCAGTTGTCTATTTATTATTTTTTTTACTACGCATCAGGCTGCGCTGCTTGTCTTTGCTCCTGTGTGCTCGCGCACTCTCGCCTTTTCCACTTATTTTTATTTTCGATTTATTTTTGATTTATTTTGTCAATTTAAAAAAAAAAAAGCCATCGTGCTGTGCTGTTTGTGTTTGCTTGAGTGCATTCGCGCGCTCTCGCTTTCTCCACTTTACAATTTTTTGGTTATTATTTATCTATTCCTGAGAGTTTAGCTTATTTTTTATTTGTGTATTTAAAAGAAGTCGACCAGTTGCCTGTCCTTCCTTCCATTATCCGTCACCGAGACAAAATGAACAAAGTTCTGAGGTCGACCTTGTAAAGATAAGGATTCAGGTCTGTCTGCTGTTTCCCTTTGCTCCTGCCCGCACTGCCCTTCTCTCCACATTTATGTGTTTGTTTGTTTGTCTATCTAATCTTTTGGGTTTTTATTTCTAATGAGGTCGACCAGTTGTCTATTTATTATTTTTTTTACTACGCATCAAGCTGCGCTGCTTGTCTTTGCTCCTGTGTGCTCGCGCACTCTCGCCTTTTCCACTTATTTTTTTTTTGATATATTTTTGATTTTGCCAATTTAAAAAAAAATACGCATCGTGCTGTGCTGTTTGTGTTTGCTTGAGTGCATTCGCGCGCTCTCGCTTCCTCCACTTTATAATTTTTTTGTTATTATTTATCTATTCCTGAGAGTTTATCTTATTTTTCATTTGTTTATTTAAATGAAGTCGACCAGTTGCCTGCCCTTCCTTCCATTATCAGTAACCGAGACAAACTGAACAAAGTTCTGATGTCGTCCTTGTACAGATAAGGATTCAGGTCTCTCTGCTGTTTACCTTTGCTCCTGCGCGCACTGCCCTTCTCTCCACATTTATGTGTTTGTTTGTTTGTCTATCTAATCTTTTGGGTTTTTATTTCTAATGAGGTCGAACAGTTGTCTATTTATTATTTTTTTTTACTACGCATCAAGCTGCGCTGCTTGTCTTTGCTCCTGTGTGCTCGCGCAATCTCGCCTTTTCCACTTATTTTTATTTTTGATTTAATTTGTCAATTTAAAAAAAAATACGCATCGTGCTGTGCTGTTTGTGTTTGCTTGAGTGCATTCGCGCGCTCTCGCTTTCTCCACTTTACAATTTTTTTGTTATTATTTATCTATTCCTGAGAGTTTATCTTATTTTTTATTTGTTTATTTAAATGAAGTCGACCAGTTCACTGCCTTCCTTCCATTATCCGTCACCGAGACAAACTGAACAAAGTTCTGAGGTCGACCTCTTAAAGATAAGGATTCATGTCTGCCTGCTGTTTACCTTTGCTCCTGCGCGCACTGCCCTTCTCTCCACATTTATGTGTTTGTTTGTTTGTCTATCTAATCTTTTGGGTTTTTATTTCTAATGAGGTCGACCAGTTGTCTATTTATTATTTTTTTTACTACGCATCAAGCTGCGCTGCTTGTCTTTGCTCCTGTGTGCTCGCCCACTCTCGCCTTTTCCACTTATTTTTATTTTTGATTTATTTTTTATTTATTTTGTCAATTTAAAAAAAAAATACGCATCGTGCTGTGCTGTTTGTGTTTGCTTGAGTGCATTCGCGCGCTCTCGCTTTCTCCACTTTACAATTTTTTTGTTATTATTTATCTATTCCTGAGAGTTTATCTTATTTTTTTATTTGTTTATTTAAATGAAGTCGACCAGTTGCCTGCCTTTCCTTCCATTATCCGTCACCGAGACAAACTGAACAAAGGTCTGAGGTCGACCTTGTAAAGATAAGGGTTCAGGTCTGTCTGCTGTTTACCTTTGCTCCTGCGCGCACTGCCCTTCTCTCCACATTTATGTGTTTGTTTGTTTGTCTCTGTAATCTTTTGGGTTTTTATTTCTAATGAGGTCGACCAGTTGTCTATTTATTATTTTTTTACTACGCATCAAGCTGCGCTGCTTGTCTTTGCTCCTGTGTGCTCGCGCACTCTCGCCTTTTCCACTTATTTTTATTTTTGATTTATTTTGTCAATTTTAAAAAAAAATACGCATCGTGCTGTGCTGTTTGTGTTTGCTTGAGTGCATTCGCGCGCTCTCGCTTTCTCCACTTTACAATTTTTTTGTTACTATTTATCTATTCCTGAGAGTTTATCTTATTTTTTATTTGTTTATTTAAATGAAGTCGACCAGTTGCCTGCCCTTCCTTCCATTATCCGTCACAGAGACAAAATGTACAAAGTTGTGAGGTCGACCTTGTAAAGATAAGGATTCAGGTCTGTCTGCTGTTTACCTTTGCTCCTGCCCGCACTGCCCTTCTCTCCACTTTTATGTGTTTGTTTGTTTGTCTATCTAATCTTTTGGGTTTTTATTTCTAATGAGGTCGACCAGTTGTCTATTTATTATTTTTTTTTACTACGCATCAAACTGCGCTGCTTGTCTTTGCTCCTGTGTGCTCGCGCACTCTCGCCTTTTCCACTTATTTTTATTTTTGATTTATTTTTGATTTATTTTGTCAATTTTAAAAAAAAATACGCATCGTGCTGTGCTGTTTGTGTTTGCTTGAGTGCATTCGCGCGCTCTCGCTTTCTCCACTTTACAATTTTTTTGTTATTATTTATCTATTCCTGAGAGATTATCTTATTTTTTATTTGTGTATTTAAATGAAGTCGACCAGTTGCCTGCCCTTCCTTCCATTATCCGTCACCGAGACAAACTGAAAAAGTTCTGAGGTCGACCTTGTAAAGATAAGGATTCAGGTCTGTCTGCTGTTTCCCTTTGCTCCTGCGTGCACTGCCCTTCTCTCCACATTTATGGGTTTGTTTGTTTGTCTATCTAATCTTTTGGGTTTTTATTTCTAATGAGGTCGACCATTTGTCTATTTATTATTTTTTTTACTACGCATCAAGATGCGCTGATTGTCTTTGCTCCTGTGTGCTCGCGCACTCTCGCCTTTTCCACTTATTTTTATTTTTGATTTATTTTGTCAATTTTAAAAATAAATACGCATCGTGCTGTGCTGTTTGTGTTTGCTTGAGTGCATTCGCGCGCTCTCGCTTTCTCCACTTTACAATTTTTTGTTATTATTTATCTATTCCTGAGAGTTTATCTTATTTTTTATTTGTTTATTTAAATGAAGTCGACCAGTTGCCTGCCCTTCCTTCCATTATCCGTCACAGAGACAAACTGAACAAAGTTCTGAGGTCGACCTTGTAAAGATAAGGATTCAGGTCTGTCTGCTGTTTACCTTTGCTCCTGCGCACACTGCCCTTCTCTCCACATTTATGTGTTTGTTTGTTTGTCTATCTAATCTTTTGGGATTTTATTTCTAATGAGGTCGACCAGTTGTCTATTTATTATTTTTTTTACTACGCATCAAGCTGCGCTGCTTGTCTTTGCTCCTGTGTGCTCGCGCACTCTCGCCTTTTCCACTTATTTTTATTTTTTATTTATTTTTGATTTATTTTGTCAATTTAAAAAAAAATACGCCTCGTGCTGTGCTGTTTGTGTTTGCTTGAGTGCATTCGCGCGCTCTCGCTTTCTCCACTTTACAATTTTTTTGTTATTATTTATCTATTCCTGAGAGTTTATCTTATTTTTTATTTGTGTATTTAAATGAAGTCGACCAGTTGCCTGCCCTTCCTTCCATTATCCGTCACCGAGACAAACTGAACAAAGTTCTGAGGTCGACCTTGTAAAGATAAGGATTCAGGTCTGTCTGCTGTTTACCTTTGCTCCTGCGCGCACTGCCCTTCTCTCCACATTTATGTGTTTGTTTGTTTGTCTATCTAATCTTTTGGGTTTTTATTTCTAATGAGGTCGACCAGTTGTCTATTTATTATTTTTTTTACTACGCATCAAGCTGCGCTGCTTGTCTTTGCTCCTGTGTGCTCGCGCACTCTCGCCTTTACCACTTATTTTTATTTTTGATTTATTTTTGATTTATTTTGTCAATTTTAAAAAAAAATACGCATCGTGCTGTGCTGTTTGTGTTTGCTTGAGTGCATTCGCGCGCTCTCGCTTTCTCCACTTTACAATTTTTTTGTTATTATTTATCTATTCCTGAGAGTTTATCTCATTTTTTATTTGTTTATTTAAATGAAGTCGACCAGTTGCCTGCCCTTCCTTCCATTATCCGTCACCGAGACAAACTGAACAAAGTTCTGAGGTCGACCTTGTAAAGATAAGGATTCTGGTCTGTCTGCTGATTACCTTTGCTCCTGCGCGCACTGCCCTTCTCTCCACATTTATGTGTTTGTTTGTTTGTCTATCTAATCTTTTGGGTTTTTATTTCTAATGAGGTCGACCAGTTGTCTATTTATTATTTTTTTTACTACGCATCAAGCTGTGCTGCTTGTCTTTGCTCCTGTGTGCTCGCGCACTCTCGCCTTTTCCACTTATTTTTATTTTTGATTTATTTTTTATTTATTTTTTCAATTTTTTAAAAAAATACGCATCGTGCTGTGCTGTTTGTGTTTGCTTGAGTGCATTCGCGCGCTCTCGCTTTCTCCACTTTACAATTTTTTGTTATTATTTATCTATTCCTGAGAGTTTATCTTATTTTTTATTTGTTTCTTTAAATGAAGTCGACCAGTTGCCTGCCCTTCCTTCCATTATCCGTCACCGAGACAAACTGAACAAAGTTCTGAGGTCGAACTTGTAAAGATAAGGATTCAGGACTGTCTGCTGTTTACCTTTGCTCCTGCGCGCACTGCCCTTCTCTCCACATTTATGTGTTTGTTTGTTTGTCTATCAAATCTTTTGGGTTTTTATTTCTAATGAGGTCGACCAGTTGTCTATTTATTATTTTTTTTTAGTACGCATCAAGCTGCGCTGCTTGTCTTTGCTCCTGTGTACTCGCGCACTCTCGCCTCTTCCACTTATTTTTATTTTTGATTTATTTTTGATTTATTTTGTCAATTGAAAAAAAATACGCATCGTGCTGTGCTGTTTGTGTTTGCTTGAGTGCATTTGCTCGCTCTCGCTTTCTCCACTTTACAATTTTTTTGTTATTATTTATCTATTCCTGAGAGTGTATCTTATTTTTATTTGTTTATTTAAATGAGGTCGTCCAGTTGCCTGCCCTTCCATCCATTATCCGTCACCGAGACAAACTGAACAAAGTTCTGAGGTCGACCTTGTAAAGGTAAGGATTCAGGTCTGTCTGCTGTTTACCTTTGCTCCTGCGCGCACTGCCCTTCTCTCCACATTTATGTGTTTGTTTGTTTGTCTATCTAATCTTTGGGTTTTTATTTCTAATGAGGTCGACCAGTTGTCTATTTATTATTTTTTTTACTACGCATCAAGCTGCGCTGCTTGTCTTTGCTCCTGTGTGCTCGCGCACTCTCGCCTTTTCCACTAATTTTTTTTTGATTTATTTTTGATTTATTTTGTCAATTTAAAAAAAAAATACGCATCGTGCTGTGCTGTTTGTGTTTGCTTGAGTGCATTCGCGCGCTCTCGCTTTCTCCACTTTACAATTTTTTTGTTATTATTTATCTATTCATGAGAGTTTATCTTATTTTTTATTTGTTTATTTAAATGAAGTCGACCAGTTGCCTGCCCTTCCTTCCATTATCCGTCACCGAGACAAACTGAACAAAGTTCTGAGGTCGACCTTGTAAAGGTAAGGATTCAGGTCTGTCTGCTGTTTACCTTTGCTCCTGCGCGCACTGCCCTTCTCTCCACATTTATGTGTTTGTTTGTTTGTCTATCTAATCTTTTGGGTTTTTATTTCTAATGAGGTCGACCAGTTGTCTATTTATTATTTTTTTTACTACGCATCAAGCTGCGCTGCTTGTCTTTGCTCCTGTGTGCTCGCGCACTCTCGCCTTTTCCACTTATTTTTATTTTTGATTTATATTAGATTTATTTTGTCAATTTATAAAAAAATACGCATCGTGCTGTGCTGTTTGTGTTTGCTTGAGTGCAATCGCGCGCTCTCGCTTTCTCCACTTTACAATTTTTTTGTTATTATTTATCTATTCCTGAGAGATTATCTCATTTTTTATTTGTTTATTTAAATGAAGTCGACCAGTTGCCTGCCCTTCCTTCCATTATCCGTCACCGAGAGAAACTGAACAGAGTTCTGAGGTCGACCTTGTAAAGATAAGGATTCAGGTCTGTCTGCTGTTTACCTTTGCTCCTGCGCGCACTGCCCTTCTCTCCACATTTATGTGTTTGTTTGTTTGTCTATCTAATCTTTTGGGTTTTTATTTCTAATGAGGTCGACCAGTTGTCTATTTATTATTTTTTTACTACGCATCATGCTGCGCTGCTTGACTTTGCTCCTGTGTGCTCGCGCACTCTCGCCTTTTCCACTTATTTTTATTTTTGATTTATTTTTGATTTATTTTGTCAATTTTAAAAAAAAATACGCATCGTGCTGTGCTGTGTGTGTTTGCTAGAGTGCATTCGCGCGCTCTCGCTTTCTCCACTTTACAATTTTTTTGTTATTATTTATCTATTCCTGAGAGTTTATCTTATTTTTTATTTGTGTATTTAAATGAAGTCGACCAGTTGCCTGCCCTTCCTTCCATTATCCGTCACCGAGACAAACTGAAACAAGTTCTGAGGTCGACCTTGTAAAGATAAGGATTCAGGTCTGTCTGCTGTTTACCTTTGCTCCTGCGTGCACTGCCCTTCTCTCCACATTTATGTGTTTGTTTGTTTGTCTATCTAATCTTTTGGGTTTTTATTTCTAATGAGGTCGACCATTTGTCTATTTATTATTTTTTTTACTACCCATCAAGATGCGCTGATTGTCTTTGCTCCTGTGTGCTCGCGCACTCTCGCCTTTTCCACTTATTTTTATTTTTTATTTATTTTTGATTTATTTTGTCAATTTAAAAAAAAATACGCCTCGTGCTGTGCTGTTTTTGTTTGCTTGAGTGCATTCGCGCGCTCTCGCTTTCTCCACTTTACAATTTTTTTGTTATTATTTATCTATTCCTGAGAGTTTATCTTATTTTTCATTTGTTTATTTAAATGAAGTCGACCAGTTGCCTGCCCTTCCTTCCATTATCCGTCACCGAGACAAACTGAACAAAGTTCTGAGGTCGACCTTGTAAAGATAAGGATTCAGGTCTGTCTGCTGTTTACCGTTGCTCCTGCGTGCACTGCCCTTCTCTCCACATTTATGTGTTTGTTTGTTTGTCTATCTAATCTTTTGGGTTTTTATTTCTAATGAGGTCGACCAGTTGTCTATTTATTATTTTTTTACTACGCATCAAGCTGCGCTGCTTGACTTTGCTCCTGTGTGCTCGCGCACTCTCGCCTTTTCCACTTATTTTTTTTTGATTTATTTTTGATTTATTTTGTCAATTTTAAAAAAAATACGCATCGTGCTGTGCTGTGTGTGTTTGCTAGAGTGCATTCGCGCGCTCTCGCTTTCTCCACTTTACAATTTTTTTGTTATTATTTATCTATTCCTGACAGTTTATCTTATTTTTTATTTGTGTATTTAAATGAAGTCGACCAGTTGCCTGCCCTTCCTTCCATTATCCGTCACCGAGACAAACTGAAACAAGTTCTGAGGTCGACCTTGTAAAGATAAGGATTCAGGTCTGTCTGCTGTTTACCTTTGTTCCTGCGTGCACTGCCCTTCTCTCCACATTTATGTGTTTGTTTGTTTGTCTATCTAATCTTTTGGGTTTTTATTTCTAATGAGGTCGACCATTTGTCTATTTATTATTTTTTTTACTACGCATCAAGATGCGCTGATTGTCTTTGCTCCTGTGTGCTCGCGCACTCTCGCCTTTTCCACTTATTTTTATTTTTGATTTATTTTGTCAATTTTAAAAATAAATACGCATCGTGCTGTGCTGTTTGTGTTTGCTTGAGTGCATTCGCGTGGTCTTGCTTTCTCTACTTTACAATTTTCTTTGTTATTATTTATCTATTCCTGAGAGTTTATCTTATTTTTTATTTGTTTATTTAAATGAAGTCGACCAGTTGCCTGCCCTTCCTTCCTTTATCCGTCACCGAGACAAACTGAACAAAGTTCTGAGGTCGACCTTGTAAAGATAAGGATTCAGGTCTGTCTGCTGTTTACCTTTGCTCCTGCGCGCACTGCCCTTCTCTCCACATTTATGTGTTTGTTTGTTTGTCTATCTAATCTTTTGGGTTTTTATTTCTTATGAGGTCGACCAGTTGTCTATTTATTATTTTTTTTACTACGCATCAAGCTGCGCTGCTTGTCTTTGCTCCTGTGTGCTCGCGCACTCTCGCCTTTTCCACTTATTTTTATTTTTGATTTATTTTTGATTTATTTTGTCAATTGAAAAAAAATACGCATCGTGCTGTGCTGTTTGTGTTTGCTTGAGTGCATTTGCTCGCTCTCGCTTTCTCCACTTTACAATTTTTTTGTTATTATTTATCTATTCCTGAGAGTGTATCTTATTTTTATTTGTTTATTTAAATGAAGTCGACCAGTTGCCTGCCCTTCGATCCATTATCCGTCACCGAGACAAACTGAACAAAGTTCTGAGGTCGACCTTGTAAAGGTAAGGATTCAGGTCTGTCTGCTGTTTACCTTTGCTCCTGCGCGCACTGCCCTTCTCTCCACATTTATGTGTTTGTTTGTTTGTCTATCTAATCTTTGGGTTTTTATTTCTAATGAGGTCGACCAGTTGTCTATTTGTTATTTTTTTTACTACGCATCAAGCTGCGCTGCTTGTCTTTGCTCCTGTGTGCTCGCGCACTCTCGCCTTTTCCACTAATTTTTTTTTTTGATTTATTTTTGATTTATTTTGTCAATTTAAAAAAAAAATACGCATCGTGCTGTGCTCTTTGTGTTTGCTTGAGTGCATTCGCGCGCTCTCGCTTTCTCCACTTTACAATTTTTTTGTTATTTTTTATCTATTCATGAGAGTTTATCTTATTTTTTATTTGTTTATTTAAATGAAGTCGACCAGTTGCCTGCCCTTCCTTCCATTATCCGTCACCGAGACAAACTGAACAAAGTTCTGAGGTCGACCTTGTAAAGGTAAGGATTCAGGTCTGTCTGCTGTTTACCTTTGCTCCTGCGCGCACTGCCCTTCTCTCCACATTTATGTGTTTGTTTGTTTGTCTATCTAATCTTTTGGGTTTTTATTTCTAATGAGGTCGACCAGTTGTCTATTTATTATTTTTTTTACTACGCATCAAGCTGCGCTGCTTGTCTTTGCTCCTGTGTGCTCGCGCACTCTCGCCTTTTCCACTTATTTTTATTTTTGATTTATTTTTGATTTATTTTGTCAATTGAAAAAAAATACGCATCGTGCTGTGCTGTTTGTGTTTGCTTGAGTGCATTTGCTCGCTCTCGCTTTCTCCACTTTACAATTTTTTTGTTATTATTTATCTATTTCTGAGAGTGTATCTTATTTTTATTTGTTTATTTAAATGAAGTCGACCAGTTGCCTGCCCTTCCATCCATTATCCGTCACCGAGACAAACTGAACAAAGTTCTGAGGTCGACCTTGTAAAGGTAAGGATTCAGGTCTGTCTGCTGTTTACCTTTGCTCCTGCGCGCACTGCCCGTCTCTCCACATTTATGTGCTTGTTTGTTTGTCTATCTAATCTTTGGGTTTTTATTTCTAATGAGGTCGACCAGTTGTCTATTTATTATTTTTTTTACTACGCATCAAGCTGCGCTGCTTGTCTTTGCTCCTGTGTGCTCGCGCACTCTCGCCTTTTCCACTAATTTTTTTTTTGATTTATTTTTGATTTATTTTGTCAATTTTAAAAAAAAATACGCATCGTGCTGTACTGTTTGTGTTTGCTTGAGTGCATTTGCTCGCTCTCGCTTTCTCCACTTTACAATTTTTTTGTTATTATTTATCTATTCCTGAGAGTGTATCTTATTTTTTATTTGTTTATTTAAATGAAGTCGACCAGTTGCCTGCCCTTCCTTCCATTATCCGTCACCGAGACAAACTGAACAAAGTTCTGAGGTCGACCTTGTAAAGATAAGGATTCAGGTCTGTCTGCTGTTTACTTTGCTCCTGCGCGCACTGCCCTTCTCTCCACATTTATGTGTTTGTTTGTTTGTCTATCTAATCTTTTGGGTTTTTATTTCTAATGAGGTCGACCAGTTGTCTATTTATTATTTTTTTACTACGCATCAAGCTGCGCTGCTTGACTTTGCTCCTGTGTGCTCGCGCACTCTCGCCTTTTCCACTTATTTTTATTTTTGATTTATTTTTGATTTATTTTGTCAATTTTAAAAAAAATACGCATCGTGCTGTGCTGTTTGTGTTTGCTTGAGTGCATTCGCGCGCTCTCGCTTTCTCCACTTTACAATTTTTTTGTTATTATTTATCTATTCCTGAGAGTTTATCTTATTTTTTATTTGTGTATTTAAATGAAGTCGACCAGTTGCCTGCCCTTCCTTCCATTATCCGTCACCGAGACAAACTGAAACAAGTTCTGAGGTCGACCTTGTAAAGATAAGGATTCAGGTCTGTCTGCTGTTTACCTTTGCTCCTGCGTGCACTGCCCTTCTCTCCACATTTATGTGTTTGTTTGTTTGTCTATCTAATCTTTTGGGTTTTTATTTCTAATGAGGTCGACCATTTGTCTATTTATTATTTTTTTTACTACGCATCAAGATGCGCTGATTGTCTTTGCTCCTGTGTGCTCGCGCACTCTCGCCTTTTCCACTTATTTTTATTTTTTATTTATTTTTGATTTATTTTGTCAATTTAAAAAAAAATACGCCTCGTGCTGTGCTCTTTGTGTTTGCTTGAGTGCATTCGCGCGCTCTCGCTTTCTCCACTTTACAATTTTTTTGTTATTATTTATCTATTCCTGAGAGTTTATCTTATTTTTCATTTGTTTATTTAAATGAAGTCGACCAGTTGCCTGCCCTTCCTTCCATTATCCGTCACCGAGACAAACTGAACAAAGTTCTGAGGTCGACCTTGTAAAGATAAGGATTCAGGTCTGTCTGCTGTTTACCTTTGCTCCTGCGCGCACTGCCCTTCTCTCCACATTTATGTGTTTGTTTGTTTGTCTATCTAATCTTTTGGGTTTTTATTTCTAATGAGGTCGACCAGTTGTCTATTTATTATTTTTTTTTACTACGCATCAAGCTGCGCTGACTGTCTTTGCTCCTGTGTGCTCGCGCACTCTCGCCTTTTCCACTTATTTTTATTTTTGATTTATTTTTGATTTATTTTGTCAATTTAAAAAAAAAAGTACACATCGTGCTGTGCTGTTTGTGTTTGCTTGAGTGCATTCGCGCGCTCTCGCTTTCTCCACTTTACAATTTTTTTGTTATTATTTATCTATTCATGAGAGTTTATCTTATTTTTTATTTGTTTATTTAAATGAAGTCGACCAGTTGCCTGCCCTTCCTTCCATTATCCGTCACCGAGACAAACTGAACAAAGTTCTGAGGTCGACCTTGTAAAGGTAAGGATTCAGGTCTGTCTGCTGTTTCCCTTTGCTCCTGCGCGCACTGCCCTTCTCTCCACATTTATGTGTTTGTTTGTTTGTCTATCTAATCTTTTGGGTTTTTATTTCTAATGAGGTCGACCAGTTGTCTATTTATTATTTTTTTTACTACGCATCAAGCTGCGCTGCTTGTCTTTGCTCCTGTGTGCTCGCGCACTCTCGCCTTTTCCACTTATTTTTATTTTTGATTTATTTTTGATTTATTTTGTCAATTGAAAAAAAATACGCATCGTGCTGTGCTGTTTGTGTTTGCTTGAGTGCATTTGCTCGCTCTCGCTTTCTCCACTTTACAATTTTTTTGTTATTATTTATCTATTCCTGAGAGTGTATCTTATTTTTATTTGTTTATTTAAATGAAGTCGACCAGTTGCCTGCCCTTCCTTCCATTATCCGTCACCGAGACAAACTGAAACAAGTTCTGAGGTCGACCTTGTAAAGATAAGGATTCAGGTCTGTCTGCTGTTTACCTTTGCTCCTGCGTGCACTGCCCTTCTCTCCACATTTATGTGTTTGTTTGTTTGTCTATCTAATCTTTTGGGTTTTTATTTCTAATGAGGTCGACCATTTGTCTATTTATTATTTTTTTTACTACGCATCAAGATGCGCTGATTGTCTTTGCTCCTGTGTGCTCGCGCACTCTCGCCTTTTCCACTTATTTTTATTTTTTATTTATTTTTGATTTATTTTGTCAATTTAAAAAAAAATACGCCTCGTGCTGTGCTCTTTGTGTTTGCTTGAGTGCATTCGCGCGCTCTCGCTTTCTCCACTTTACAATTTTTTTGTTATTATTTATCTATTCCTGAGAGTTTATCTTATTTTTCATTTGTTTATTTAAATGAAGTCGACCAGTTGCCTGCCCTTCCTTCCATTATCCGTCACCGAGACAAACTGAACAAAGTTCTGAGGTCGACCTTGTAAAGATAAGGATTCAGGTCTGTCTGCTGTTTACCTTTGCTCCTGCGCGCACTGCCCTTCTCTCCACATTTATGTGTTTGTTTGTTTGTCTATCTAATCTTTTGGGTTTTTATTTCTAATGAGGTCGACCAGTTGTCTATTTATTATTTTTTTTTACTACGCATCAAGCTGCGCTGACTGTCTTTGCTCCTGTGTGCTCGCGCACTCTCGCCTTTTCCACTTATTTTTATTTTTGATTTATTTTTGATTTATTTTGTCAATTTAAAAAAAAAAGTACACATCGTGCTGTGCTGTTTGTGTTTGCTTGAGTGCATTCGCGCGCTCTCGCTTTCTCCACTTTACAATTTTTTTGTTATTATTTATCTATTCATGAGAGTTTATCTTATTTTTTATTTGTTTATTTAAATGAAGTCGACCAGTTGCCTGCCCTTCCTTCCATTATCCGTCACCGAGACAAACTGAACAAAGTTCTGAGGTCGACCTTGTAAAGGTAAGGATTCAGGTCTGTCTGCTGTTTCCCTTTGCTCCTGCGCGCACTGCCCTTCTCTCCACATTTATGTGTTTGTTTGTTTGTCTATCTAATCTTTTGGGTTTTTATTTCTAATGAGGTCGACCAGTTGTCTATTTATTATTTTTTTTACTACGCATCAAGCTGCGCTGCTTGTCTTTGCTCCTGTGTGCTCGCGCACTCTCGCCTTTTCCACTTATTTTTATTTTTTATTTATTTTTGATTTATTTTGTCAATTTAAAAAAAAATACGCCTCGTGCTGTGCTCTTTGTGTTTGCTTGAGTGCATTCGCGCGCTCTCGCTTTCTCCACTTTACAATTTTTTTGTTATTATTTATCTATTCCTGAGAGTTTATCTTATTTTTCATTTGTTTATTTAAATGAAGTCGACCAGTTGCCTGCCCTTCCTTCCATTATCCGTCACCGAGACAAACTGAACAAAGTTCTGAGGTCGACCTTGTAAAGATAAGGATTCAGGTCTGTCTGCTGTTTACCTTTGCTCCTGCGCGCACTGCCCTTCTCTCCACATTTATGTGTTTGTTTGTTTGTCTATCTAATCTTTTGGGTTTTTATTTCTAATGAGGTCGACCAGTTGTCTATTTATTATTTTTTTTTACTACGCATCAAGCTGCGCTGACTGTCTTTGATCCTGTGTGCTCGCGCACTCTCGCCTTTTCCACTTATTTTTATTTTTGATTTATTTTTGATTTATTTTGTCAATTTAAAAAAAAAAGTACACATCGTGCTGTGCTGTTTGTGTTTGCTTGAGTGCATTCGCGCGCTCTCGCTTTCTCCACTTTACAATTTTTTTGTTATTATTTATCTATTCATGAGAGTTTATCTTATTTTTTATTTGTTTATTTAAATGAAGTCGACCAGTTGCCTGCCCTTCCTTCCATTATCCGTCACCGAGACAAACTGAACAAAGTTCTGAGGTCGACCTTGTAAAGGTAAGGATTCAGGTCTGTCTGCTGTTTCCCTTTGCTCCTGCGCGCACTGCCCTTCTCTCCACATTTATGTGTTTGTTTGTTTGTCTATCTAATCTTTTGGGTTTTTATTTCTAATGAGGTCGACCAGTTGTCTATTTATTATTTTTTTTACTACGCATCAAGCTGCGCTGCTTGTCTTTGCTCCTGTGTGCTCGCGCACTCTCGCCTTTTCCACTTATTTTTATTTTTGATTTATTTTTGATTTATTTTGTCAATTGAAAAAAAATACGCATCGTGCTGTGCTGTTTGTGTTTGCTTGAGTGCATTTGCTCGCTCTCGCTTTCTCCACTTTACAATTTTTTTGTTATTATTTATCTATTCCTGAGAGTGTATCTTATTTTTATTTGTTTATTTAAATGAAGTCGACCAGTTGCCTGCCCTTCCTTCCATTATCCGTCACCGAGACAAACTGAACAAAGTTCTGAGGTCGACCTTGTAAAGATAAGGATTCAGGTCTGTCTGCTGTTTACCTTTGTTCCTGCGTGCACTGCCCTTCTCTCCACATTTATGTGTTTGTTTGTTTGTCTATCTAATCTTTTGGGTTTTTATTTCTAATGAGGTCGACCATTTGTCTATTTATTATTTTTTTTACTACGCATCAAGATGCGCTGATTGTCTTTGCTCCTGTGTGCTCGCGCACTCTCGCCTTTTCCACTTATTTTTATTTTTGATTTATTTTGTCAATTTTAAAAATAAATACGCATCGTGCTGTGCTGTTTGTGTTTGCTTGAGTGCATTCGCGTGGTCTTGCTTTCTCTACTTTACAATTTTTTTTGTTATTATTTATCTATTCCTGAGAGTTTATCTTATTTTTTATTTGTTTATTTAAATGAAGTCGACCAGTTGCCTGCCCTTCCTTCCTTTATCCGTCACCGAGACAAACTGAACAAAGTTCTGAGGTCGTCCTTGTAAAGATAAGGATTCAGGTCTGTCTGCTGTTTACCTTTGCTCCTGCGCGCACTGCCCTTCTCTCCACATTTATGTGTTTGTTTGTTTGTCTATCTAATCTTTTGGGTTTTTATTTCTTATGAGGTCGACCAGTTGTCTATTTATTATTTTTTTTACTACGCATCAAGCTGCGCTGCTTGTCTTTGCTCCTGTGTGCTCGCGCACTCTCGCCTTTTCCACTTATTTTTATTTTTGATTTATTTTTGATTTATTTTGTCAATTGAAAAAAAATACGCATCGTGCTGTGCTGATTGTGTTTGCTTGAGTGCATTTGCTCGCTCTAGCTTTCTCCACTTTACAATTTTTTTGTTATTATTTATCTATTCCTGAGAGTGTATCTTATTTTTATTTGTTTATTTAAATGAAGTCGACCAGTTGCCTGCCCTTCGATCCATTATCCGTCACCGAGACAAACTGAACAAAGTTCTGAGGTCGACCTTGTAAAGGTAAGGATTCAGGTCTGTCTGCTGTTTACCTTTGCTCCTGCGCGCACTGCCCTTCTCTCCACATTTATGTGTTTGTTTGTTTGTCTATCTAATCTTTGGGTTTTTATTTCTAATGAGGTCGACCAGTTGTCTATTTGTTATTTTTTTTACTACGCATCAAGCTGCGCTGCTTGTCTTTGCTCCTGTGTGCTCGCGCACTCTCGCCTTTTCCACTAATTTTTTTTTTTGATTTATTTTTGATTTATTTTGTCAATTTTAAAAAAAAATACGCATCGTGCTGTGCTCTTTGTGTTTGCTTGAGTGCATTCGCGCGCTCTCGCTTTCTCCACTTTACAATTTTTTTGTTATTTTTTATCTATTCATGAGAGTTTATCTTATTTTTTATTGTTTATTTAAATGAAGTCGACCAGTTGCCTGCCCTTCCTTCCATTATCCGTCACCGAGACAAACTGAACAAAGTTCTGAGGTCGACCTTGTAAAGGTAAGGATTCAGGTCTGTCTGCTGTTTACCTTTGCTCCTGCGCGCACTGCCCTTCTCTCCATATTTATGTGTTTGTTTGTTTGTCTATCTAATCTTTTGGGTTTTTATTTCTAATGAGGTCGACCAGTTGTCTATTTATTATTTTTTTTACTACGCATCAAGCTGCGCTGCTTGTCTTTGCTCCTGTGTGCTCGCGCACTCTCGCCTTTTCCACTTATTTTTATTTTTGATTTATTTTTGATTTATTTTGTCAATTGAAAAAAAATACGCATCGTGCTGTGCTGTTTGTGTTTGCTTGAGTGCATTTGCTCGCTCTCGCTTTCTCCACTTTACAATTTTTTTGTTATTATTTATCTATTTCTGAGAGTGTATCTTATTTTTATTTGTTTATTTAAATGAAGTCGACCAGTTGCCTGCCCTTCCATCCATTATCCGTCACCGAGACAAACTGAACAAAGTTCTGAGGTCGACCTTGTAAAGGTAAGGATTCAGGTCTGTCTGCTGTTTACCTTTGCTCCTGCGCGCACTGCCCTTCTCTCCACATTTATGTGTTTGTTTGTTTGTCTATCTAATCTTTGGGTTTTTATTTCTAATGAGGTCGACCAGTTGTCTATTTATTATTTTTTTTACTACGCATCAAGCTGCGCTGCTTGTCTTTGCTCCTGTGTGCTCGCGCACTCTCGCCTTTTCCACTAATTTTTTTTTGATTTATTTTTGATTTATTTTGTCAATTTTAAAAAAAAATACGCATCGTGCTGTGCTGTTTGTGTTTGCTTGAGTGCATTTGCTCGCTCTCGCTTTCTCCACTTTACAATTTTTTTGTTATTATTTATCTATTCCTGAGAGTGTATCTTATTTTTTATTTGTTTATTTAAATGAAGTCGACCAGTTGCCTGCCCTTCCTTCCATTATCCGTCACCGAGACAAACTGAACAAAGTTCTGAGGTCGACCTTGTAAAGATAAGGATTCAGGTCTGTCTGCTGTTTACCTTTGCTCCTGCGCGCACTGCCCTTCTCTCCACATTTATGTGTTTGTTTGTTTGTCTATCTAATCTTTTGGGTTTTTATTTCTAATGAGGTCGACCAGTTGTCTATTTATTATTTTTTTTACTACGCATCAAGCTGCGCTGCTTGTCTTTGCTCCTGTGTGCTCGCGCACTCTCGCCTTTTCCACTTATTTTTATTTTTGATTTATTTTTGATTTATTTTGTCAATTTAAAAAAAAATACGCATCGTGCTGTGCTGTTTGTGTTTGCTTGAGTGCAATCGCGTGCTCTCGCTTTCTCCACTTTACAATTTTTTGTTATTATTTATCTATTCCAGAGAGATTATCTCATTTTTTATTTGTTTATTTAAATGAAGTCGACCAGTTGCCTGCCCTTCCTTCCAATATCCGTCACCGAGACAAACTGAACAGAGTTCTGAGGTCGACCTTGTAAAGATAAGGATTCAGGTCTGTCTGCTGTTTACCTTTGCTCCTGCGCCCACTGCCCTTCTCTCCACATTTATGTGTTTGTTTGTTTGTCTATCTAATCTTTTGGGTTTTTATTTCTAATGAGGTCGACCAGTTGTCTATTTATTATTTTTTTACTACGCATCAAGCTGCGCTGCTTGACTTTGCTCCTGTGTGCTCGCGCACTCTCGCCTTTTCCACTTATTTTTATTTTTGATTTATTTTTGATTTATTTTGTCAATTTTAAAAAAAATACGCATCGTGCTGTGCTGTTTGTGTTTGCTTGAGTGCATTCGCGCGCTCTCGCTTTCTCCACTTTACAATTTTTTTGTTATTATTTATCTATTCCTGAGAGTTTATCTTATTTTTTATTTGTGTATTTAAATGAAGTCGACCAGTTGCCTGCCCTTCCTTCCATTATCCGTCACCGAGACAAACTGAAACAAGTTCTGAGGTCGACCTTGTAAAGATAAGGATTCAGGTCTGTCTGCTGTTTACCTTTGCTCCTGCGTGCACTGCCCTTCTCTCCACATTTATGTGTTTGTTTGTTTGTCTATCTAATCTTTTGGGTTTTTATTTCTAATGAGGTCGACCATTTGTCTATTTATTATTTTTTTTACTACGCATCAAGATGCGCTGATTGTCTTTGCTCCTGTGTGCTCGCGCACTCTCGCCTTTTCCACTTATTTTTATTTTTTATTTATTTTTGATTTATTTTGTCAATTTAAAAAAAAATACGCCTCGTGCTGTGCTGTTTGTGTTTGCTTGAGTGCATTCGCGCGCTCTCGCTTTCTCCACTTTACAATTTTTTTGTTATTATTTATCTATTCCTGAGAGTTTATCTTATTTTTCATTTGTTTATTTAAATGAAGTCGACCAGTTGCCTGCCCTTCCTTCCATTATCCGTCACCGAGACAAACTGAACAAAGTTCTGAGGTCGACCTTGTAAAGATAAGGATTCAGGTCTGTCTGCTGTTTACCTTTGCTCCTGCGCGCACTGCCCTTCTCTCCACATTTATGTGTTTGTTTGTTTGTCTATCTAATCTTTTGGGTTTTTATTTCTAATGAGGTCGACCAGTTGTCTATTTATTATTTTTTTTTACTACGCATCAAGCTGCGCTGACTGTCTTTGCTCCTGTGTGCTCGCGCACTCTCGCCTTTTCCACTTATTTTTATTTTTGATTTATTTTTGATTTATTTTGTCAATTTAAAAAAAAAAGTACACATCGTGCTGTGCTGTTTGTGTTTGCTTGAGTGCATTCGCGCGCTCTCGCTTTCTCCACTTTACAATTTTTTTGTTATTATTTATCTATTCATGAGAGTTTATCTTATTTTTTATTTGTTTATTTAAATGAAGTCGACCAGTTGCCTGCCCTTCCTTCCATTATCCGTCACCGAGACAAACTGAACAATGTTCTGAGGTCGACCTTGTAAAGGTAAGGATTCAGGTCTGTCTGCTGTTTCCCTTTGCTCCTGCGCGCACTGCCCTTCTCTCCACATTTATGTGTTTGTTTGTTTGTCTATCTAATCTTTTGGGTTTTTATTTCTAATGAGGTCG
>NW_025958881.1:0-28144 GCF_023159225.1 Perognathus longimembris pacificus | reverse complement strand
TAAGATAAAATCTCAGGAATAGATAAATAATAACAAAAAAATTGTAATGTGGAGAAAGCGAGAGCGCGCGAATGCACTCAAGCAAACACAAACAGCACAGCAGGATGCGTATTTTTTTTTTTAAATTGACAAAATAAATCAAAAATAAAAATAAGTGGAAAAGGCGAGAGGGCGCGAGCACACAGGAGCAAAGACAAGCAGCGCAGCTTGATGCGTAGTAACAAAAAATAATAAATAGACAACTGGTCGACCTCATTAGAAATACAAACCCAAAAGATTAGATAGACAAACAAACAAACACATAAATGTGGAGAGAAGGGCAGTGCGCGCAGGAGCAAAGGTAAACAGCAGACAGACCTGAATCCTTATCTTTACAAGGTCGACCTCAGAACTTTGTTCAGTTTGTCTCGGTGACGGATAATGGAAGGAAGAGCAGGCAACTGGTCGACTTCGTTTAAATAAACAAATAAAAAATAAGATAATCTCTCAGGAATAGATAAATAATAACAAAAAAATTGTAAAGTGGAGAAAGCGAGAGCGCGCGAATTCACTCAAGCAAACACAAACAGCACAGCACGATGCGTATTTTTTTTTAAATTGACAAAATAAATCAAAAATAAAAATAAGTGGAAAAGGCGAGAGTGCGCGAGCACACAGGAGCAAAGACAAGCAGCGCAGCTTGATGCGTAGTAAAAAAAATAATAAATAGACAACTGGTCGACCCTCATTAGAAATAAAAACCCAAAAGATTAGATAGACAAACAAACAAACACATAAATGTGGAGAGAAGGGCAGTGCGCGCAGGAGCAAAGGTAAACTGCAGACAGACCTGAATCCTTATCTTTACAAGGTCGACCTCAGAACATTGTTCAGTTTGTCTCGGTGACGGATAATGGAAGGAAGGGCAGGCAACTGGTCGACTTCATTTAAATAAACAAATAAAAAATAAGATAAACTCTCAGGAATAGATAAATAATAACAAAAAAATTGTAAAGTTGAGAAAGCGAGAGCGCGCGAATGCACTCAAGCAAACACAAACAGCACAGCACGATGCGTATTTTTTTAATTGACAAAATAAATCAAAAATAAAAATAATTGGAAAAGGAGAGAGTGCGCGAGCACACAGGAGCAAAGACAAGCAGCGCAGCTTGATGCGTAGTAAAAAAAATAATAAATAGACAACTGGTCGACCTCATTAGAAATAAACCCCAAAAGATTAGATAGACAAACAAACAAACACATAAATGTGGAGAGAAGGGCAGTGCACGCAGGAGCAAAGGTAAACAGCAGACAGACCTGAATCCTTATCTTTACAAGGTCGACCTCAGAACTTTGTTCAGTTTGTCTCGGTGACGGATAATGGAAGGAAGGGCAGGCAACTGGTCGACTTCATTTAAATAAACAAATAAAAAATAAGATAAACTCTCAGGAATAGATAAATAATAACAAAAAAATTGTAAAGTGGAGAAAGCGAGAGCGCGCGAATGCACTCAAGCAAACTCAAACAGCACAACACGATGCGTATTTTTTTTTTAAATTGACAAAATAAATCAAAAATAAAAATAAGTGGAAAAGGAGAGAGTGCGCGAGCACACAGGAGCAAAGACAAGCAGCGCAGCTTGATGCGTAGTAAAAAAAATAATAAATAGACAACTGGTCGACCTCATTAGAAATAAAAACCCAAAAGATTAGATAGACAAACAAACAAACACATAAATGTGGAGAGAAGGGCAGTGCGCGCAGGAGCAAAGGTAAACAGCAGACAGACCTGAATCCTTATCTTTACAAGGTCGACCTCAAAACTTTGTTCAGTTTGTCTCGGTGACGGATAATGGAAGGAAGGGCAGGCAACTGGTCGACTTCATTTAAATAAGCAAATAAAAAATAAGATAAACTCTCAGGAATAGATAAATAATAACAAAAAAATTGTAAAGTGGAGAAAGCGAGAGCGCGCGAATGCACTCAAGCAAACACAAACAGCACAGCACGATGCGTATTTTTTTTTAAATTGACAAAATAAATCAAAAATAAAAATAAGTGGAAAAGGAGAGAGTGCGCGAGCACACAGGAGCAAAGACAAGCAGCGCAGCTTGATGCGTAGTAAAAAAAAATAATGAATAGACAACTGGTCGACCTCATTAGAAATAAAAACCCAAAAGATTAGATAGACAAACAAACAAACACATAAATGTGGAGAGAAGGGCAGTGCGCGCAGGAGCAAAGGTAAACAGCAGACAGACCTGAATCCTTATCTTTACAAGGTCGACCTCAGAACTTTGTTCAGTTTGTCTCGGTGACGGATAATGGAAGGAAGGGCAGGCAACTGGTCGACTTCATTTAAATAAACAAATAAAAAATAAGATAAACTCTCAGGAATAGATAAATAATAACAAAAAAATTGTAAAGTGGAGAAAGCGAGAGCGCGCGAATGCACTCAAGCAAACACAAACAGCACAGCACGATGCTTATTTTTTTTTAAATTGACAAAATAAATCAAAAATAAAAATAAGTGTAAAAGGAGAGAGTGCGCGAGCACACAGGAGCAAAGACAAGCAGCGCAGCTTGATGCGTAGTAAAAAAAATAATAAATAGACAACTGGTCGACCTCATTAGAAATAAAAACCCAAAAGATTAGATAGACAAACAAACAAACACATAAATGTGGAGAGAAGGGCAGTGCGCGCAGGAGCAAAGGTAAACAGCAGACAGACCTGAATCCTTATCTTTACAAGTTCGACCTCAGAACTTTGTTCAGTTTGTCTCTGTGACGGATAATGGAAGGAAGGGCAGGCAACATGTCGACTTCCTTTAAATAAACAAATAAAAAATAAGATAAACTCTCAGGAATAGATAAATAATAACAAAAAAATTGTAAAGTGGAGAAAGCGAGAGCGCGCGAATGCACTCAAGCAAACACAAACAGCACAGCACGATGCTTATTTTTTTTTAAATTGACAAAATAAATCAAAAATAAAAATAAGTGGAAAAGGAGAGAGTGCGCGAGCACACAGGAGCAAAGACAAGCAGCGCAGCTTGATGCGTAGTAAAAAAAATAATAAATAGACAACTGGTCGACCTCATTAGAAATAAAAACCCAAAAGATTAGATAGACAAACAAACAAACACATAAATGTGGAGAGAAGGGCAGTGCGCGCAGGAGCAAAGGTAAACAGCAGACAGACCTGAATCCTTATCTTTACAAGTTCGACCTCAGAACTTTGTTCAGTTTGTCTCGGTGACGGATAATGGAAGGAAGGGCAGGCAACTGGTCGACTTCATTTAAATAAACAAATAAAAAATAAGATAAACTCTCAGGAATAGATAAATAATAACAAAAAAATTGTAAAGTGGAGAAAGCGAGAGCGCGCGAATGCACTCAAGCAAACACAAACAGCACAGCACGATGCGTATTTTTTTAATTGACAAAATAAATCAAAAATAAAAATAAGTGGAAAAGGAGAGAGTGCGCGAGCACACAGGAGCAAAGACAAGCAGCGCAGCTTGATGCGTAGTAAAAAAAATAATAAATAGACAACTGGTCGACCTCATTAGAAATAAAAACCCAAAAGATTAGATAGACAAACAAACAAACACATAAATGTGGAGAGAAGGGCAGTGCGCGCAGGAGCCAAGGTAAACTGCAAACAGACCTGAATCCTTATCTTTACAAGGTCGACCTCAAAACTTTGTTCAGTTTGTCTCGGTGACGGATAATGGAAGGAAGGGCAGGCAACTGGTCGACTTCATTTAAATAAACAAATAAAAAATAAGATAAACTCTCTGGAATAGATAAATAATAACAAAAAAATTGTAAAGTGGAGAAAGCGAGAGCGCGCGAATGCACTCAAGCAAACACAAACAGCACAGCACGATGCGTATTTTTTTTTAAATTGACAAAATAAATCAAAAATAAAAATAAGTGGAAAAGGCGAGAGCGCGCGAGCACATAGGAGCAAAGACAAGCAGCGCAGCTTGATGCGTAGTAAAAAAAATAATAAATAGACAACTGGTCGACCTCATTAGAAATAAAAACCCAAAAGATTAGATAGACAAACAAACAAACACATAAATGTGGAGAGAAGGGCAGTGCGCGCAGGAGCAAAGGTAAACAGCAGACAGACCTGAATCCTTATCTTTACAAGGTCGACCTCATAACTTTGTTCAGTTTGTCTCAGTGACGGATAATGGAAGGAATGGCAGGCAACTGTTCGACTTCATTTAAATAAACAATTAAAAAATAAGATAAACTCTCAGGAATAGATAAATAATAACAAAAAAATTGTAAAGTGGAGAAAGCGAGAGCGCGCGAATGCACTCAAGCAAACACAAACAGCACAGCACGATGCGTATTTTTTTTTAAATTGACAAAATAAATCAAAAATAAAAATAAGTGGAAAAGGAGAGAGTGCGCGAGCACACAGGAGCAAAGACAAGCAGCGCAGCTTGATGCGTAGTAAAAAAAATAATAAATAGACAACTGGTCGACCTCATTAGAAATAAAAACCCAAAAGATTAGATAGACAAACAAACAAACACATAAATATGGAGAGAAGGGCAGTGCGCGCAGGAGCAAAGGTAAACAGCAGACAGACCTGAATCCTTATCTTTACAAGGTCGACCTCAAAACTTTGTTCAGTTTGTCTCGGTGACGGATAATGGAAGGAAGGGCAGGCAACTGGTCGACTTCATTTAAATAAACAAATAAAAAATAAGATAAACTCTCAGGAATAGATAAATAATAACAAAAAAATTGTAAAGTGGAGAAAGCGAGAGCGCGCGAATGCACTCAAGCAAACACAAACAGCACAGCACGATGCGTATTTTTTTTTAAATTGACAAAATAAATAAAAAATAAAAAGAAGTGGAAAAGGAGAGAGTGCGCGAGCACACAGGAGCAAAGACAAGCAGCGCAGCTTGATGCGTAGTAAAAAAAAATAATAAATAGACAACTGGTCGACCTAATTAGAAATAAAAACCCAAAAGATTAGATAGACAAACAAACAAACACATAAATGTGGAGAGAAGGGCAGTGCGGGCAGGAGCAAAGGTAAACAGCAGACAGACCTGAATCCTTATCTTTACAAGGTCGACCTCAGAACTTTGTTCAGTTTGTCTCGGTGACGGATAATGGAAGGAAGGGCAGGCAACTGGTCGACTTCATTTAAATAAACAAATAAAAAATAAGATAAACTCTCAGGAATAGATAAATAATAACAAAAAAATTTTAAAGTGGAGAAAGCGAGAGCGCCCGAATGCACTCAAGCAAACACAAAAAGCACAGCACGATGCGTATTTTTTTTAAATTGACAAAATAAATCAAAAATAAATCAAAAATAAAAATAAGTGGAAAAGGCGAGAGTGCGCGAGCACACAGGAGCAAAGAAAAGCAGCGCAGCTTGATGCGTAGTAAAAAAAATAATAAATAGAAAACTGGTCGACCTCATTAGAAATAAAAACCCAAAAGATTAGATAGACAAACAAACAAACACATAAATGTGGAGAGAAGGGCAGTGCGCGCAGGAGCAAAGGTAAACAGCAGACAGACCTGAATCCTTATCTTTACAAGGTCGACCTCAGAACTTTGTTCAGTTTGTCTCGGTGACGGATAATGGAAGGAAGGGCAGGCAACTGGTCCACTTCATTTACATAAACAAATAAAAAATAAGATAAACTCTCAGTAATAGATAAATAATACCAAAAAAATTGTAAAGTGGAGAAAGCGAGAGCGCGCGAATGCACTCAAGCAAACACAAACAGCACAGCACGATTCGTATTTTTTTTAAATTGACAAAATAAATCAAAAATAAATAAAAATAAAAATAAGTGGAAAAGGCGAGAGTGCGCGAGCACACAGGAGCAAAGACAAGCATCGCAGCTTGATGCGTAGTAAAAAAAATAATAAATAGAAAACTGGTCGACCTCATTAGAAATAAAAACCCAAAAGATTAGATAGACAAACAAACAAACACATAATTGTGGAGAGGGCAGTGCGTGCAGGAGCAAAGGTAAACATCAGACAGACCTGAATCCTTATCTTTACAAGGTCGACCTCAGAACTTTGTTCAGTTTGTCTCGGTGACGGATAATGGAAGGAAGGGCAGGCAACTGGTCGACTTCATTTAAATAAACAAATAAAAAATAAGATAAACTCTCAGGAATAGACAAATAATAACAAAAAAATTGTGAAGTGGAGAAAGCGAGAGTGCGCGAATGCACTCAAGCAAACACAAACAGCACAGCACGATGCGTATTTTTTTTTAATTGACAAAATAAAACAATAATAAAAATAAGTGGAAAAGGCGAGAGTGCGCGAGCACACAGTAGCAAAGAAAAGCAGCGCAGCTTGATGCGTAGTAAAAAAAATAATAAATAGAAAACTGGTCGACCTCATTAGAAATAAAAACCCAAAAGATTATATAGACAAACAAACAAACACATAATTGTGGAGAGAAGGGCAGTGCGCGCAGGAGCAAAGGTAAACAGCAGACAGACCTGAATCCTTATCTTTACAAGGTCGACCTCAGAACTTTGTTCAGTTTGTCTCGGTGACGGATAATGGAAGGAAGGGCAGGCAACTGGTCGACTTCATTTAAATAAACAAATAAAATATAAGATAAACTCTCAGGAATAGATAAATAATAACAAAAAAATTTTAAAGTGGAGAAAGCGAGAGCGCCCGAATGCACTCAAGCAAACACAAAAAGCACAGCACGATGCGTTTTTTTTTAACTTGACAAAATTAATCAAAAATAAATCAAAAATAAAAATAAGTGGAAAAGGCGAGAGTGCGCGAGCACACAGGAGCAAAGAAAAGCAGCGCAGCTTGATGCGTAGTAAAAAAAATAATAAATAGAAAACTGGTCGACCTCATTAGAAATAAAAACCCAAAAGATTAGATAGACAAACAAACAAACACATAATTGTGGAGAGAAGGGCAGTGCGCGCAGGAGCAAAGGTAAACAGCAGACAGACCTGAATCCTTATCTTTACAAGGTCGACCTCAGAACTTTGTTCAGTTTGTCTCGGTGACGGATAATGGAAGGAAGGGCAGGCAACTGGTCGACTTCATTTAAATAAACAAATAAAAAATAAGATAAACTCTCAGGAATAGATAAATAATAACAAAAAAATTTTAAAGTGGAAAAAGCGAGAGCGCCCGAATGCACTCAAGCAAACACAAAAAGCACAGCACGATTCGTATTTTTTTTAATTGACAAAATAAATCAAAAATAAATAAAAATAAAAATAAGTGGAAAAGGCGAGATTGCGCGAGCACACAGGAGCAAAGACAAGCAGCGCAGCTTGATGCGTAGTAAAAAAAATAATAAATAGAAAACTGGTCGACCTCATTAGAAATAAAAACCCAAAAGATTAGATAGACAAACAAACAAACACATAATTGTGGAGAGTAGGGCAGTGCGCGCAGGAGCAAAGGTAAACAGCAGACAGACCTGAATCCTTATCTTTACAAGGTCGACCTCAGAACTTTGTTCAGTTTGTCTCGGTGACGGATAATGGAAGGAAGGGCAGGCAACTGGTCGACTTCATTTAAATAAACAAATAAAAAATAAGATAAAATCTCAGGAATAGATAAATAATAACAAAAAAATTGTAAGTGGAGAAAGCGAGAGCGCGCGAATGCACTCAAGCAAACACAAACAGCACAGCACGATGCGTACTTTTTTTTTAAAATTGACAAAATAAATCAAAAATAAAAATAAGTGGAAAAGGCGAGAGGGCGCGGGCACACAGGAGCAAAGACAAGCAGCGCAGCTTGATGCGTAGTAAAAAAAATAATAAATAGACAACTGGTCGACCTCATTAGAAATAAAAACCCAAAAGATTAGATAGACAAACAAACAAACACATAAATGTGGAGAGAAGGGCAGTGCGCGCAGGAGCAAAGGTAAACAGCAGACAGACCTGAATCCTTATCTTTACAAGGTCGACCTCAGAACTTTGTTCAGTTTTTCTCGGTGACGGATAATGGAAGAAAGGGCAGGCAACTGGTCGACTTAATTTAAATAAACAAATAAAAATAAGATAAACTCTCAGGAATAGATAAGTAATAACAAAAAAATTGTAAAGTGGAGAAAGCGAGAGCGCCCGAATGCACTCAAGCAAACACAAACAGCACAGCACGATGCGTATTTTTTTTAAATTGACAAAATAAATCAAAAATAAATCAAAAATAAAAATAAGGGAAAAGGCGAGAGTGCGCGAGCACACAGGAGCAAAGACAAGCAGCGCAGCTTGATGCGTAGTAAAAAAAAAATAAATAGACAACTGGTCGACCTCATTAGAAATAAAAACCCAAAAGATTAGATAGACAAACAAACACATAAATATGGAGAGAAGGGCAGTGCGCGCAGGAGCAAAGGTAAACAGCAGACAGACCTGAATCCTTATCTTTACAAGGTCGACCTCAGAAATTTGTTCAGTTTGTCTCGGTGACGGATAATGGAAGGAAGGGCAGGCAACTGGTCGACTTCATTTAAATAAACAAATAAAAAATAAGATAAACTCTCAGGAATAGATAAATAATAACAAAAAAATTTTAAAGTGGAAAAAGCGAGAGCGCCCGAATGCACTCAAGCAAACACAAAAAAAAACAGCACGATGCGTATTTTTTTTTAAATTGACAAAATAAATCAAAAATAAATCAAAAATAAAAATAAGTGGAAAAGGCGAGAGTGCGCGAGCACACAGGAGCAAAGACAAGCAGCGCAGCTTGATGCGTAGTAAAAAAAATAATAAATAGACAACTGGTCGACCTCATTAGAAATAAAAACCCAAAAGATTAGATAGACAAACAAACAAACACATAAATGTGGAGAGAAGGGCAGTGCGCGCAGGAGCAAAGGTAAACAGCAGACAGACCTGAATCCTTATCTTTACAAGGTCGACCTCAGAACTTTGTTCAGTTTGTCTCGGTGACGGATAATGGAAGGAAGGGCAGGCAACTGGTCCACTTCATTTAAATAAACAAATAAAAAATAAGATAAACTCTCAGTAATAGATAAATAATACCAAAAAAATTGTAAAGTGGAGAAAGCGAGAGCGTGCGAATGCACTCAAGCAAACACAAACAGCACAGCACGATTCGTATTTTTTTTAAATTGACAAAATAAATCAAAAATAAATAAAAATAAAAATAAGTGGAAAAGGCGAGAGTGCGCGAGCACACAGGAGCAAAGACAAGCAGCGCAGCTTGATGCGTAGTAAAAAAAATAATAAATAGAAAACTGGTCGACCTCATTAGAAATAAAAACCCAAAAGATTAGATAGACAAACAAACAAACACATAATTGTGGAGAGAAGGGCAGTGCGCGCAGGAGCAAAGGTAAACAGCAGACAGACCTGAATCCTTATCTTTACAAGGTCGACCTCAGAACTTTGTTCAGTTTGTCTCGGTGACGGATAATGGAAGGAAGGGCAGGCAACTGGTCGACTTCATTTAAATAAACAAATAAAAAATAAGATAAACTCTCAGGAATAGATAAATAATAACAAAAAAATTGTAAAGTGGAGAAAGCGAGAGCGCGCGAATGCACTCAAGCAAACACAAACAGCACAGCACGATGCTTATTTTTTTTTAAATTGACAAAATAAATCAAAAATAAAAATAAGTGTAAAAGGAGAGAGTGCGCGAGCACACAGGAGCAAAGACAAGCAGCGCAGCTTGATGCGTAGTAAAAAAAATAATAAATAGACAACTGGTCGACCTCATTAGAAATAAAAACCCAAAAGATTAGATAGACAAACAAACAAACACATAAATGTGGAGAGAAGGGCAGTGCGCGCAGGAGCAAAGGTAAACAGCAGACAGACCTGAATCCTTATCTTTACAAGTTCGACCTCAGAACTTTGTTCAGTTTGTCTCTGTGACGGATAATGGAAGGAAGGGCAGGCAACATGTCGACTTCCTTTAAATAAACAAATAAAAAATAAGATAAACTCTCAGGAATAGATAAATAATAACAAAAAAATTGTAAAGTGGAGAAAGCGAGAGCGCGCGAATGCACTCAAGCAAACACAAACAGCACAGCACGATGCTTATTTTTTTTAAATTGACAAAATAAATCAAAAATAAAAATAAGTGGAAAAGGAGAGAGTGCGCGAGCACACAGGAGCAAAGACAAGCAGCGCAGCTTGATGCGTAGTAAAAAAAATAATAAATAGACAACTGGTCGACCTCATTAGAAATAAAAACCCAAAAGATTAGATAGACAAACAAACAAACACATAAATGTGGAGAGAAGGGCAGTGCGCGCAGGAGCAAAGGTAAACAGCAGACAGACCTGAATCCTTATCTTTACAAGGTCGACCTCAGAACTTTGTTCAGTTTGTCTCGGTGACGGATAATGGAAGGAAGGGCAGGCAACTGGTCGACTTCATTTAAATAAACAAATAAAAAATAAGATAAACTCTCAGGAATAGATAAATAATAACAAAAAAATTTTAAAGTGGAGAAAGCGAGAGCGCCCGAATGGACTCAAGCAAACACAAAAAGCACAGCACGATGCGTATTTTTTTTAAATTGACAAAATAAATCAAAAATAAATCAAAAATAAAATAAGTGGAAAAGGCGAGAGTGCGCGAGCACACAGGAGCAAAGACAAGCAGCGCAGCTTGATGCGTAGTAAAAAAAATAATAAATAGACAACTGGTCGACCTCATTAGAAATAAAAACCCAAAAGATTAGATAGACAAATAAACAAACACATAAATGTGGAGAGAAGGGCAGTGCGCGCAGGAGCAAAGGTAAACAGCAGACAGACCTGAATCCTTATCTTTACAAGGTCGACCTCAAAACTTTGTTCAGTTTGTCTCGGTGACGGATAATGGAAGGAAGGGCAGGCAACTGGTCGACTTCATTTAAATAAACAAATAAAAAATAAGATAAACTCTCAGGAATAGATAAATAATAACAAAAAAATTGTAAAGTGGAGAAAGCGAGAGCGCGCGAATGCACTCAAGCAAACACAAACAGCACAGCACGATGCGTATTTTTTTTTTAAAATTGACAGAATAAATCAAAAATAAATCAAAAATAAAAATAAGTGGAAAAGGCGAGAGTGCGCGAGCATACAGGAGCAAAGACAAGCAGCGCAGCTTGATGCGTAGTAATAAAAATAATAAATAGACAACTGGTCGACCTCATTAGAAATAAAAACCCAAAAGATTAGATAGACAAACAAACAAACACATAAATGTGGAGAGAAGGGCAGTCACGCAGGAGCAAAAGTAAACAGCAGACAGACCTGAATCCTTATCTTTACAAGGTCGACCTCAGAACTTTGTTCAGTTTGTCTCGGTGACGGACAATGGAAGGAAGGGCAGGCAACTGGTGGACTTCATTTAAATAAACAAATAAAAAATAAGATAAACTCTCAGGAATAGACAAATAATAACAAAAAAATTGTAAAGTGGAGAAAGCGAGAGTGCGCGAATGCACTCAAGCAAACACAAACAGCACAGCACGATGCGTATTTTTTTTTAATTGACAAAATAAATCAATAATAAAAATAAGTGGAAAAGGCGAGAGTGCGCGAGCACACAGGAGCAAAGACAAGCAGCGCAGCTTGATGCGTAGTAAAAAAAAATAATAAATAGACAACTGGTCGACCTCATTAGAAATAAAAACCCAAAAGATTAGATAGACAAACAAACAAACACAAAATTGTGGAGAGAAGGGAACTGTGCGCAGGAGCAAAGGTAAACAGCAGACAGACCTGAATCCTTATCTTTACAAGGTCGACCTCAGAACTTTGTTCAGTTTGTCTCTGTGACGGATATTGGAAGGAAGGGGAGGCAACTGGTCGACTTCATTTAAATAAACAAATAAAAAATAAGATAATCTCTCAGGAATAGATAAATAATAACAAAAAAATTGTAAAGTGGAGAAAGCGAGAGCGCGCGAATGCACTCAAGCAAACACAAACAGCACAGCACGATGCGTATTTTTTTTAAAATTGACAAAATAAATCAAAAATAAATCAAAAATAAAAATAAGTGGAAAAGGCGAGAGTGCGCGAGCACACAGGAGCAAAGAGAAGCAGCGCAGCTTGATGCGTAGTAAAAAAAATAATAAATAGACAACTGGTCGACCTCATTAGAAATAAAAACCCAAAAGATTAGATAGACAAACAAACAAACACATAAATGTGGAGAGAATGGCAATGCGCGCAGGAGCAAAGGTAAACAGCAGACAGACCTGAATCCTTATCTTTACAAGGTCGACCTCAGAACTTTGTTCAGTTTGTCTCGGTGACGGATAATGGAAGGAAGGGCAGGCAACTGGTCGACTTCATTTAAATAAACAAATAAAAAATAAGATAAACTCTCAGGAATAGATAAATAATAACAAAAAAAATTGTAAAGTGGAGAAAGCGAGAGCGCGCGAATGCACTCAAGCAAACACAAACAGCACAGCACGATGCGTATTTTTTTAAATAGACAAAATAAATCAAAAATAAATAAAAATAAAAATAAGTGGAAAAGGCGAGAGTGCGCGAGCACACAGGAGCAAAGACAAGCAGGGCAGCTTGATGCGTAGTAAAAAAAATAATAAATAGACAACTGGTCGACCTCATTAGAAATAAAAACCCAAAAGATTAGATAGACAAACAAACAAACACATAAATGTGGAGAGAAGGGCAGTGCGCGCAGGAGCAAAGGTAAACAGCAGACAGACCTGAATCCTTATCTTTACAAGGTCGACCTCAGAACTTTGTTCAGTTTGTCTCGGTGACGGATAATGGAAGGAAGGGCAGGCAACTGGTCGACTTCATTTAAATAAACAAATAAAAAATAAGATAAACTCTCAGGAATAGATAAATAATAACAAAAAAAATTGTAAAGTGGAGAAAGCGAGAGCGCGTGAATGCACTCAAGGAAACACAAAATGCACAGCACGATGCGAATTTTTTTTAAATTGACAAATTAAATCAAAAATAAATCAAAAATAAAAATAAGGGGAAAAGGCGAGAGTGCGCGAGCACACAGGAGCAAAGAAAAGCAGCGCAGCTTGATGCGTAGTAAAAAAAATAATAAATAGACAACTGGTCGACCTCATTAGAAATAAAAACCCAAAAGATTAGATAGACAAACAAACAAACACATAAATGTGGAGAGAAGGGCAGTGCGCGCAGGAGCAAAGGTAAACAGCAGACAGACCTGAATCCTTATCTTTACAAGGTCGACCTCAGAACTTTGTTCAGTTTGTCTCGGTGACGGATAATGGAAGGAAGGGCAGGCAACTGGTCGACTTCATTTAAATAAACAAATAAAAAATAAGATAAACTCTCAGTAATAGATAAATAATACCAAAAAAATTGTAAAGTGGAGAAAGCGAGAGCGCGCGAATGCACTCAAGCAAACACAAACAGCACAGCACGATTCGTATTTTTTTTAAATTGACAAAATAAATCAAAAATAAATAAAAATAAAAATAAGTGGAAAAGGCGAGAGTGCGCGAGCAGACAGGAGCAAAGACAAGCAGCGCAGCTTGATGCGTAGTAAAAAAAAAATAATAAATAGACAACTGGTCGACCTCATTAGAAATAAAAACCCAAAAGATTAGATAGACAAACAAACAAACACATAAATGTGGAGAGAAGGGCAGTGCGCGCAGGAGCAAAGGTAAACAGCAGACAGACCTGAATCCTTATCTTTACAAGGTCGACCTCAGAACTTTGTTCAGTTTGTCTCGGTGACGGATAATGGAAGGAAGGGCAGGCAACTGGTCGACTTCATTTAAATAAACAAATAAAAAATAAGATAAACTCTCAGGAATAGATAAATAATAACAAAAAAATTGTAAAGTGGAGAAAGCGAGAGCGCGCGAATGCACTCAAGCAAACACAAACATCACAGCACGATGCGTATTTTTTTTTTAAATTGACAAAATAAATCAAAAATAAATCAAAAATAAAAATAAGTGGAAAAGGCGAGAGTGCGCGAGCACACAGGAGCAAAGACAAGCAGCGCAGCTTGATGCGTAGTAAAAAAAAATAATGAATAGACAACTGGTCGACCTCATTAGAAATAAAAACCCAAAAGATTAGATAGACAAACAAACAAACACATAAATGTGGAGAGAAGGGCAGTGCGCGCAGGAGCAAAGGTAAACAGCAGACAGACCTGAATCCTTATCTTTACAAGGTCGACCTCAGAACTTTGTTCAGTTTGTCTCGGTGACGGATAATGGAAGGAAGGGCAGGCAACTGGTCGACGTCATTTAAATAAACAAATAAAAAATAAGATAAACTCTCAGGAATAGATAAATAATAACAAAAAAATTGTAAAGTTTAGAAAGCGAGAGCGCGCGAATGCACTCAAGCAAACACAAACAGCACAGCACGATGCGTATTTTTTTTTAAAATTGACAAAATAAATCAAAAATAAATCAAAAATAAAAATAAGTGGAAAAGGCGAGAGTGCGCGAGCACACAGGAGCAAAGACAAGCAGCGCAGCTTGATGCGTAGTAAAAAAAATAGTAAATAGACAACTGGTCGACCTCATTAGAAATAAAAACCAAAAGATTAGATAGACAAACAAACAAACACATAAATGTGGAGAGAAGGGCAGTGCGCGCAGGAGCAAAGGTAAACAGCAGACAGACCTGAATCCTTATCTTTACAAGGTCGACCTCAGAACTTTGTTCAGTTTGTCTCGGTGACGGATAATGGAAGGAAGGGCAGGCAACTGTTCGACTTCATTTAAATAAACAAATAAAAAATAAGATAAACTCTCAGGAATAGATAAATAATAACAAAAAAATTGTAAAGTGGAGAAAGCGAGAGCGCGCGAATGCACTCAAGCAAACACAAACAGCACAGCACGATGCCTTTTTTTTTAAATTGACAAAATAAATCAAAAATAAATCAAAAATAAAAATAAGTGGAAAAGGCGAGAGTGCGCGAGCACACAGGAGCAAAGAGAAGCAGCGCAGCTTGATGCGTAGTAAAAAAAATAATAAATCGACAACTGGTCGACCTCATTAGAAATAAAAACCCAAAAGATTAGATAGACAAACAAACAAACACATAAATGTGGAGAGAAGGGCAGTGCGCGCAGGAGCAAAGGTAAACAGCAGACAGACCTGAATCCTTATCTTTACAAGGTCGACCTCAGAACTTTGTTCAGTTTGTCTCGGTGACGGATAATGGAAGGAAGGGCAGGCAACTGGTCGACTTCATTTAAATAAACAAATAAAAAATAAGATAAACTCTCAGGAATAGATAAATAATAACAAAAAAATTGTAAAGTGGAGAAAGCGAGAGCGCGCGAATGCACTCAAGCAAACACAAACAGCACAGCACGATGCGTATTTTTTTTAAAATTGACAAAATAAATCAAAAATAAATCAAAAATAAAAATAAGTGGAAAAGGCGAGAGTGCGCGAGCACACAGGAGCAAAGACAAGCAGCGCAGCTTGATGCGTAGTAAAAAAAAATAATGAATAGACAAACTGGTCGACCTCATTAGAAATAAAAACCCAAAAGATTAGATAGACAAACAAACAAACACATAAATGTGGAGAGAAGGGCAGTGCGCGCAGGAGCAAAGGTAAACAGCAGACAGACCTGAATCCTTATCTTTACAAGGTCGACCTCAGAACTTTGTTCAGTTTGTCTCGGTGACGGATAATGGAAGGAAGGGCAGGCAACTGGTCGACGTCATTTAAATAAACAAATAAAAAATAAGATAAACTCTCAGGAATAGATAAATAATAACAAAAAAATTGTAAAGTTTAGAAAGCGAGAGCGCGCGAATGCACTCAAGCAAACACAAACAGCACAGCACGATGCGTATTTTTTTTTAAAATTGACAAAATAAATCAAAAATAAATCAAAAATAAAAATAAGTGGAAAAGGCGAGAGTGCGCGAGCACACAGGAGCAAAGACAAGCAGCGCAGCTTGATGCGTAGTAAAAAAAATAATAAATAGACAACTGGTCGACCTCATTAGAAATAAAAACCCAAAAGATTAGATAGACAAACAAACAAACACATAAATGTGGAGAGAAGGGCAGTGCGCGCAGGAGCAAAAGTAAACAGCAGACAGACCTGAATCCTGATCTTTACAAGGTCGACCTCAGAACTTTGTTCAGTTTGTCTCGGTGACGGATAATGGAAGGAAGGGCAGGCAACTGGTCGACTTCATTTAAATAAACAAATAAAAAATAAGATAAACTCTCAGGAATAGATAAATAATAACAAAAAAATTGTAAAGTGGAGAAAGCGAGAGCGCGCGAATGCACTCAAGCAAACACAAACAGCACAGCACGATGCGTATTTTTTTTAAATTGACAAAATAAATCAAAAATAAATCAAAAACAAAAATAAGTGGAAAAGGCGAGAGTGCGCGAGCACACTGGAGCAAAGACAAGCAGCGCAGCTTGATGCGTAGTAAAAAAAATAATAAATAGACAACTGGTCGACCTCATCAGAAATACAAACCCAAAAGACTAGATAGACAAACAAACAAACACATAAATGTGGAGAGAAGGGCAGTGCGCGCAGGAGCAAAGGTAAACAGCAGACAGACCTGAATCCTTATCTTTACAAGGTCGACCTCAGAACTTTGTTCAGTTTGTCTTTGTGACGGATAATGGAAGGAAGGGCAGGCAACTGGTCGACTTCATTTAAATAAACAAATAAAAAATAAGATAAACTCTCAGGAATAGACAAATAATAACAAAAAATTGTAAAGAGGAGAAAGGGAGAGCGCGCGAATGCACTCAAGCAAACACAAACAGCACAGCACGATGCGTATTTTTTTTTAAATTGACACAACAAATCAAAAATAAATCAAAAACAAAAATAAGTGGAAAAGGCGAGAGTGCGCGAGCACACAGGAGCAAAGACAAGCAGCTCAGCTTGATGCGTAGTAAAAAAAATAATAAATAGACAACTGGTCGACCTCATTAGAAATAAAAACCCAAAAGATTAGATAGACAAACAAACAAACACATAAATGTGGAGAGAAGGGCAGTGGGCGCAGGAGCAAAGGTAAACAGCAGACAGACCTGAATCCTTATCTTTACAAGGTCGACCTCAGAACTTTGTTCAGTTTGTCTCGGTGACGGATAATGGAAGGAAGGGCAGGCAACTGGTCGACTTTATTTAAATAAACAAATAAAAAATAAGATAAACTCTCAGGAATAGATAAATAATAACAAAAACATTGTAAAGTGGAGAAAGCGAGAGCGCGCGAATGCACTCAAGCAAACAAACAGCACAGCACGATGCATATTTTTTTTAAATTGACAAAATAAATCAAAAATAAATCAAAAATAAAAATAAGTGGAAAAGTCGAGAGTGCGCGAGCACACAGGAGCAAAGACAAGCAGCGCAGCTTGATGCGTAGTAAAAAAAATAATAAATAGACAACTGGTCGACCTCATTAGAAATAAAAAACCAAAAGATTAGATAGACAAACAAACAAACACATAAATGTGGAGAGAAGGGCAGTGCGCGCAGGAGCAAAGGTAAACAGCAGACAGACCTGAATCCTTATCTTTACAAGGTCGACCTCAGAACTTTGTTCAGTTTGTCTCGGTGACGGATAATGGAAGGAAGGGCAGGCAAACTGGTCGACTTCATTTAAATAAACAAATAAAAAATAAGATAATCTCTCAGGAATAGATAAATAATAACAAAAAAATTGTAAAGTTGAGAAAGCGAGAGCGCGCGAATGCACTCAAGCAAACACAAACAGCACAGCACGATGCGTATTTTTTTTTAAAATTGACAAAATAAATCAAAAATAAATCAAAAATAAAAATAAGTGGAAAAGGCGAGAGTGCGCGAGCACACAGGAGCAAAGAGAAGCAGAGCAGCTTGATGCGTAGTAAAAAAAATAATAAATAGACAACTGGTCGACCTCATTAGAAATAAAAACCCAAAAGATTAGATAGACAAACAAACAAACACATAAATGTGGAGAGAAGGGCAGTGCGCGCAGGAGCAAAGGTAAACAGCAGACAGACCTGAATCCTTATCTTTACAAGGTCGACCTCAGAACTTTGTTCAGTTTGTCTCGGTGAGGGATAATGGAAGGAAGGGCAGGCAACTGGTCGACTTCATTTAAATAAACAAATAAAAAATAAGGGCTGGGGGATATGGCCTAGGGGCAAGAGTGCCTGCCTCAGATACACGAGGCCCTATGTTCGATTCCCCAGCACCACATACACAGAAAACGGCCCGAAGCGGCGCTGTGGCTCAAGTGGCAGAGTGCTAGCCTTGAGCAAAAAGAAGCCAGGGACAGTGCTCAGGCCCTGATTCCAAGGCCCAGGACTGGCCAAAAAAAAAAGAAAAAAAAATAAGATAAACTCTCAGGAATAGATAAATAATAACAAAAAAATTGTAAAGTGGAGAAAGGAGAGCGCGCGAATGCACTCAAGCAAACACAAACAGCACAGCACGATGAGTATTTTTTTTAAATTGACAAAATAAATCAAAAATAAATCAAAAATAAAAATAAGTGGAAAAGGCGAGAGTGCGCGAGCACACAGGAGCAAAGACAAGCAGCGCAGCTTGATGCGTAGTAAGAAAAATAATAAATAGACAACTGGTCGACCTCATTAGAAATAAAAACCCAAAAGATTAGATAGACAAACAAACAAACACATAAATGTGGAGAGAAGGGCAGTGCGCGCAGGAGCAAAGGTAAACAGCATACAGACCTGAATCCTTATCTTTACAAGGTCGACCTCAGAACTTTGTTCAGTTTGTCTCGGTGACGGATAATGGAAGGAAGGGCAGGCAACAGGTCGACTTCATTTAAATAAACAAATAAAAAATAAGATAAACTCTCAGGAATAGATAAATAATAACAAAAAAATTGTAAAGGGGAGAAAGCGAGAGCGCGCGAATGCACTCAAGCAAACACAAACAGCACAGCACGATGCGTATTTTTTTTTAAAATTGACAAAAATAAATCAAAAGTAAATCAAAAATAAAAATAAGTGGAAAAGGCGAGAGTGCGCGAGCACACAGGAGCAAAGACAAGCAGCGCAGCTTGATGCGTAGTCAAAAAAATAATAAATAGACAACTGGTCGACCTCATTAGAAATAAAAACCCAAAAGATTAGATAGACAAACAAACAAACACATAAATGTGGAGAGAAGGGCAGTGCGCGCAGGAGCAAAGGTAAACAGCAGACAGACCTGAATCCTTATCTTTACAAGGTCGACCTCAGAACTTTGTTCAGTTTGTCTCGGTGACGGATAATGGAAGGAAGGGCAGGCAACTGGTCGACTTCATTTAAATAAACAAATAAAAAATAAGATAAACTCTCAGAATAGATAAATAATAACAAAAAAATTGTAAAGTGGAGAAAGCGAGAGCGCGCGAATGCACTCAAGCAAACACAAACAGCACAGCACGATGCGTATTTTTTTTTTAAAATTGACAAAATAAATCAAAAATAAATCAAAAATAAAAATAAGTGGAAAAGGCGAGAGTGCGGGAGCACACAGGAGCAAAGACAAGCAGCGCAGCTTGATGCGTAATAAAAAAAATAATAAATAGATAACTGGTCGACCTCATTAGAAATAAAAACCCAAAGGATTAGATAGACAAACAAACAAACACATAAATGTGGAGAGAAGGGCAGTGCGCGCAGGAGCAAAGGTAAACAGCAGACAGACCTGAATCCTTATCTTTACAAGGTCCACCTCAGAACTTTGATCAGTTTGTCTCGGTGACGGATAATGGAAGGAAGGGCAGGCAACTGGTCGACTTCATTTAAATAAACAAATAAAAAATAACATAAACTCTCAGGAATAGATAAATAATAATAAAAAAAATTGTAAAGTGGAGAAAGCGAGAGCGCGCGAATGCACTCAAGCAAACACAAACAGCACAGCACGATGCGTATTTTTTTTAAATTGACAAAATAAATCAAAATAAATCAAAAATAAAAATAAGTGGAAAAGGCGAGAGTGTGCGAGCACACAGGAGCAAAGACAAGCAGCGAAGCTTGATGCGTAGTAAAAAAAAATAATAAATAGACAACTGGTCGACCTCATTAGAAATAAAAACCCAAGGGCTGGGGATATAGCCTAGTGGCAAGAGTGCCTGCCTCGTATACATGAGGCCCTAGGTTCGATTCCCCAGCACTACATATACAGAAAATGGCCAGAAGCGGCGCTGTGGCTCAAGTGGCAGAGTGCTAGCCTTGAGCGGGAAGAAGCCAGGGACAGTGCTCAGGCCCTGAGTCCAAGGCCCAGGACAGGCCAAAAAAAAAAATAAATAAATAAAAACCCAAAAGATTAGATACACAAACAAACAAACACAAAAATGTGGAGAGAAGGGCAGTGCGCGCAGGAGCAAAGGAAAACAGCAGACAGACCTGAATCTTATCTTTACAAGGTCCAACTCAGAACTTTTTTCAGATTGTCTCGGTGACGGATAATGGAAGGAAGGGCAGGCAACTGGTCGATTTCATTTAAATAAACAAATAAAAAATAAGATAAACTCTCAGGAATAGATAAATAATAACAAAAAATTGTAAAGTGGAGAAAGAGAGAGCGCGCGAATGCACTCAAGCAAACACAAACAGCACAGCACGATGCGTATTTTTTTTAAAATTGACAAAATAAATCAAAAATAAATCAAAAATAAAAATAAGTGGAAAAGGCAAGAGTGCGCGAGCACACAGGAGCAAAGACAAGCAGCGCAGCTTGATGCGTAGTAAAAAAAATAATAAATAGACAAATGGTCGACCTCATTAGAAATAATAACCCAAAAGATTAGATAGACAAACAAACAAACACATAAATGTGGAGAGAAGGGCAGTGCGGGCAGGAGCAAAGGTAAACAGCAGACAGACCTAAATCCTTATCTTTACAAGGACGACCTCAGAACTTTGTTCAGTTTGTCTCGGTGACGGATAATGGAAGGAAGGGCAGGCAACTGGTCGACTTCATTTAAATAAACAAATAAAAAATAAGATAAACTCTCAGGAATAGATAAATAATAACAAAAAAATTGTAAAGTGGAGAAAGCGAGAGCGCGCGAATGCACTCAAGCAAACACAAGCAGCACAGCACGATGCGTATTTTTTTTTAAAATTGACAAAATAAATCAAAAATAAATCAAAAATAAAAATAAGTGGAAACGGCGAGAGTGCGCGAAAACACAGGAGCAAAGACAAGCAGCTCAGCTTGATGCGTAGTAAAAAAAATAATAAATAGACAACTGGTCGACCTCATTAGAAATAAAAAACCCAAAAGATTAGATAGACAAACAAACAAACATATAAATGTGGAGAGAAGGACAGTGCGGGCAGGAGCATAGGTAAACAGCAGACAGGACCTGAATCCTTATCTTTACAAGGTCGACCTCAGAACTTTGTTCAGTTTGTCTCGGTGACGGATAATGGAAGGAAGGGCAGGCAACTGGTCGACTTCATTTAAATAAACAAATAAAAAAAAAGATAAACTCTCAGGAATAGATAAATAATAACAAAAAAATTGTAAAGTGGAGAAAGCGAGAGCACGCGAATGCACTCAAGCAAACACAAACAGCACAGCACGATGCGTATTTTTTTTAAATTGACAAAATAAATCAAAAATAAATCAAAAATAAAAATAAGTGGAAAAGGCGAGAGTGCGCGAGCACACAGGAGCAAAGACAAGCAGCGCAGCTTGATTCGTGTTAAAAAAAATAATAAATAGACAACTGGTCGACCTCATTAGAAATAAAAACCCAAAAGATTAGATAGACAAACAAACAAACACATAAATGTGGAGAGAAGGGCAGTGCGGGCAGGAGCAAAGGTAAACAGCAGACAGACCTGAGTCCTTATCTTTACAAGGTCGACCTCAGAACTTTGTTCAGTTTGTCTCGGTGACGGATAATGGAAGGAAGGGCAGGCAACTGGTCGACTTCATTTAAATAAACAAATAAAAAATAAGATAAACTCTCAGGAATAGATAAATAATAACAAAAAATTGTAAAGTGGAGAAAGCGAGAGCGCGCGAATGCACACAAGCAAACACAAACAGCACAGCACGATGCGTATTTTTTTAAATTGACAAAATAAATCAAAAATAAAAATAAGTGGAAAAGGCGAGAGTGCGCGAGCACACAGGAGCAAAGACAAGCAGCGCAGCTGGATGCGTAGTAAAAAAAATAATAAATAGACAACTGGTCGACCTCATTAGAAATAAAAACCCAAAAGATTAGATAGACAAACAAACAAACACATAAATGTGGAGAGAAGGGCAGTGCGGGCAGGCGCAAAGGTAAACAGCAGACAGACCTGAATCCTTATCTTTACAAGATCGACCTCAGAAATTTGTTCAGTTTGTCTCGGTGACGGATAATGGAAGGAAGGGCAGGCAACTGGTCGACTTCATTTAAATAAACAAATAAAAATAAGATAAACTCTCAGGAATAGATAAATAATACCAAAAAATTGTAAAGTGGAGAAAGAGAGAGCGCGCGAATGCACTCAAGCAAACACAAACAGCACAGCACGATGCGTATTTTTTTTTAAATTGACAAAATAAATCAAAAATAAATCAAAAATAAAAATAAGTGGAAACGGCGAGAGTGCGCGAGCACACAGGAGCAAAGACAAGCAGCGCAGCTTGATGCGTAGTAAAAAAAATAATAAATAGACAACTGGTCGACCTCATTAGAAATAAAAACCCAAAAGATTAGATAGACAAACAAACAAACACATAAATGTGGAGAGAAGGGCAGTGCGGGCAGGAGCAAAGGTAAACAGCAGACAGACCTGAATCCTTATCTTTACAAGGTCGACCTCAGAACTTTGTTCAGTTTGTCTCGGTGACGGATAATGGAAGGAAGGGCAGGCAACTGGTCGACTTCATTTAAATAAACAAATAAAAAATAAGATAAACTCTCAGGAATAGATAAATAATAACAAAAAATTGTAAAGTGGAGAAAGCGAGAGCGCGCGAATGCACTCAAGCAAACACAAACAGCACAGCACGATGCGTATTTTTTTAAATTGACAAAATAAATCAAAAATAAAAATAAGTGGAAAAGGCGAGAGTGCGCGAGCACACAGGAGCAAAGACAAGCAGCGCAGCTGGATGCGTAGTAAAAAAAATAATAAATAGACAACTGGTCGACCTCATTAGAAATAAAAACCCAAAAGATTAGATAGACAAACAAACAAACACATAAATGTAGAGAGAAGGGCAGTGCGGGCAGGCGCAAAGGTAAACAGCAGACAGACCTGAATCCTTATCTTTACAAGGTCGACCTCAGAACTTTGTTCAGTTTGTCTCGGTGACGGATAATGGAAGGAAGGGCAGGCAACTGGTCGACTTCATTTAAATAAACAAATAAAAAATAAGATAAACTCTCAGGAATAGATAAATAATAACAAAAAAAATTGTAAAGTGGAGAAAGCGAGAGCGCGCGAATGCACTCAAGCAAACACAAACAGCACAGCACGATGCGTATTTTTTTTAAATTGAAAAATTAAATCAAAAATAAAAATAAGTGGAAAAGGCGAGAGTGCGCGAGCACACAGGAGCAAAGACAAGCAGCGCAGCTTGATGCGTAGTAAAAAAAATAATAAATAGACAACTGGTCGACCTCATTAGAAATAAAAACCCAAAAGATTAGATAGACAAACAAACAAACACATAAATGTGGAGAGAAGGGCAGTGCGGGCAGGAGCAAAGGTAAACAGCAGACAGACCTGAATCCTTATCTTTACAAGGACGACCTCAGAACTTTGTTCAGTTTGTCTCGGTGACGGATAATGGAAGGAAGGGCAGGCAACTGGTCGACTTCATTTAAATAAACAAATAAAAAATAAGATAAACTCTCAGGAATAGATAAATAATAACAAAAAAATTGTAAAGTGGAGAAAGCGAGAGCGCGCGAATGCACTCAAGCAAACACAAGCAGCACAGCACGTGCGTATTTTTTTTTAAATTGACTAAATCAAAAATAAATCAAAAATAAAAATAAGTGAAAAAGGCGAGAGTGCGCGAGCGCACAGGAGCAAAGACAAGCAGCGCAGCTTGATGCGTAGTAAAAAAAATAATAAATAGACAACTGGTCGACCTCATTAGAAATAAAAACCCAAAAGATTAGATAGACAACAAACAAACACATAAATGTGGAGAGATGGACAGTGCGCGCAGGAGCAAAGGTAAACAGCAGACAGACCTGAATCCTTATCTTTACAAGGTCGACCTCAGAACTTTGTTCAGTTTGTCTCGGTGACGGATAATGGAAGGAAGGCCAGGCAACTGGTCGACTTCATTTAAATAAACAAATAAAAAATAAGATAAACTCTCAGGAATAGATAAATAATAACAAAAAAATTGTAAAGTGGAGAAAGCGAGAGTGCGCGAATGCACTCAAGCAAACACAAACAGCACAGCACGATGCGTATTTTTTTTTAAATTGACAAAATAAATCAAAAATAAATAAAAAAATAAAAATAAGTGGAAAGGCGAGAGTGCGCGAGCACACAGGAGCAAAGACAAGCAGCGCAGCTTGATGCGTAGTAAAAAAAATAATAAATAGACAACTGGTCGACCTCATTAGAAATAAAAACCCAAAAGATTAGATAGACAAACAAACAAACACATAAATGTGGAGAGAAGGGCAGTGCGGGCAGGAGCAAAGGTAAACAGCAGAAAGACCTGAATCCTTAACTTTACAAGGTCGATCTCAGAACTTTGTTCAGTTTGTCTCGGTGACGGATAATGGAAGGAAGGGCAGGCAACTGGTCGACTTCATTTAAATAAACAAATAAAAAATAAGATAAACTGTCAGGAATAGATAAATAATAACAAAAAAATTGTAAAGTGGAGAAAGCGAGAGCGTGCGAATGCACTCAAGCAAACACAAACAGCACAGCACGATGCGTATTTTTTTAAAATTGACAAAATAAATCAAAAATAAATCAAAAATAAAAATAAGTGGAAAAGGCGAGAGTTTTCGAGCACACAGGAGCAAAGACAAGCAGCGCAGCTTGATGCGTAGTAAAAAAAATAATAAATAGACAACTGGTCGACCTCATTAGAAATAAAAACCCAAAAGATTAGATAGACAAAAAAACAAACACATAAATGTGGAGAGAAGGGCAGTGCGCGCAGGAGCAAAGGTAAACAGCAGACAGACCTGAATCCTTATCTTTACAAGGTCGACCTCAGAACTTTGTTCAGTTTGTCTCGGTGACGGATAATGGAAGGAAGGGCAGGCAACTGGTCGACTTCATTTAAATAAACAAATAAAAAATAAGATAAACTCTCAGGAATAGATAAATAATAACAAAAAAATTGTAAAGTGGAGAAAGCGAGAGCGCGCGAATGCACTCAAGCAAACACAAACAGCACAGCACGATGCGTATTTTTTTTAAAATTGACAAAATAAATCAAAATAAATCAAAAATAAAAATAAGTGGAAAAGGCGAGAGTGCGGGAGCACACAGGAGCAAAGACAAGCAGCGCAGCTTGATGCGTAGTAAAAAAAAATAATAAATAGACAACTGGTCGACCTCATTAGAAATAAAAACCCAAGGGCTGGGGATATAGCCTAGTGGCAAGAGTGCCTGCCCCGTATACATGAGGCCCTAGGTTCGATTCCCCAGCACCACATATACAGAAAATGGCCAGAAGCGGCGCTGTGGCTCAAGTGGCAGAGTGCTAGCCTTGAGCGGGAAGAAGCCAGGGACAGTGCTCAGGCCCTGAGTACAAGGCCCAGGACTGGCCAAAAAAAAAAAAAAAAAAAAAGAAATACAAACCCAAAGATTAGATACACAAACAAACAAACACAAACATGTGGAGAGAAGGGCAGTGCGGGCAGGAGCAAAGGTAAACAGCAGACAGACCTGAATCCTTATCTTTACAAGGTCGACCTCAGAACTTTTTCAGTTTGTCTCGGTGACGGATAATGGAAGGAAGGGCAGGCAACTGGTCGACTTCATTTAAATAAACAAATAAAAAATAAGATAAACTCTCAGGAATAGATAAATAATAACAAAAAATTGTAAAGTGGAGAAAGAGAGAGCGCGCGAATGCACTCAAGCAAACACAAACAGCACAGCACGATGCGTATTTTTTTTTTAAATTGACAAAATAAATCAAAAATAATTCAAAAATAAAAATAAGTGAAAAGGCAAGAGTGCGCGAGCACACAGGATCAAAGACAAACAGCGCAGCTTGATGCGTAGTAAAAAAAGTAATAGACAACTGGTCGACCTCATTAGAAATAAAAACCCAAAAGATTAGATAGACAAACAAACAAACACATAAATGTGGAGAGAAGGGCAGTGCGGGCAGGAGCAAAGGTAAACAGCAGACAGACCTGAATCCTTATCATTAAAAGGACGACCTCAGAACTTTGTTCAGTTTGTCTCGGTGACGGATAATGGAAGGAAGGGCAGGCAACTGGTCGACTTCATTTAAATAAACAAATAAAAATAAGATAAACTCTCAGGAATAGATAAATAATAACAAAAAAATTGTAAAGTGGAGAAAGCGAGAGCGCGCGAATGCACTGAAGCAAACACAAACAGCACAGCACGATGCGTATTTTTTTTTAAATTGACAAAATAAATCAATAATAAAAATAAGTGGAAAAGGCGAGAGTGCGCGAGCACACAGGAGCAAAGACAAGCAGCGCAGCTTGATGCGTAGTAAAAAAAAATAATAAATAGACAACTGGTCGACCTCATTAGAAATAAAAACCCAAAAGATTAGATAGACAAACAAACAAACACATAAATGTGGAGAGAATGGCAGTGCGCGCAGGAGCAAAGGGAAACAGCAGACAGACCTGAATCCTTATCTTTACAAGGTCGACCTCAGAACTTTTTTCAGTTTGTCTTGGTGACGGATAATGGAAGGAAGGGCAGGCAACTGGTCGACTTCATTTAAATAAACAAATAAAAATAAGATAAACTCTCAGGAATAGATAAATAATACCAAAAAATTGTAAAGTGGAGAAAGAGAGAGCGCGCGAATGCACTCAAGCAAACACAAACAGCACAGCACGATGCGTATTTTTTTTTAAATTGACAAAATAAATCAAAAATAAATCAAAAATAAAAATAAGTGGAAACGGCGAGAGTGCGCGAGCACACAGGAGCAAAGACAAGCAGCGCAGCTTGATGCGTAGTAAAAAAAATAATAAATAGACAACTGGTCGACCTCATTAGAAATAAAAACCCAAAAGATTAGATAGACAAACAAACAAACACATAAATGTGGAGAGAAGGCAGTGCGGGCAGGAGCAAAGGTAAACAGCAGACAGACCTGAATCCTTATCTTTACAAGGTCGACCTCAGAACTTTGTTCAGTTTGTCTCGGTGACGGATAATGGAAGGAAGGGCAGGCAACTGGTCGACTTCATTTAAATAAACAAATAAAAAATAAGATAAACTCTCAGGAATAGATAAATAATAACAAAAAATTGTAAAGTGGAGAAAGCGAGAGGGCGCGAATGCACTCAAGCAAACACAAACAGCACAGCACGATGCGTATTTTTTTAAATTGACAAAATAAATCAAAAATAAAAATAAGTGGAAAAGGCGAGAGTGCGCGAGCACACAGGAGCAAAGACAAACAGCGCAGCTGGATGCGTAGTAAAAAAAATAATAAATAGACAACTGGTCGACCTCATTAGAAATAAAAACCCAAAAGATTAGATAGACAAACAAACAAACACATAAATGTGGAGAGAAGGGCAGTGCGGGCAGGCGCAATGGTAAACAGCAGACAGACCTGAATCCTTATCTTTACAAGGTCGACCTCAGAACTTTGTTCAGTTTGTCTCGGTGACGGATAATGGAAGGAAGGGCAGGCAACTGGTCGACTTCATTTAAATAAACAAATAAAAAAATAAGATAAACTCTCAGGAATAGATAAATAATAACAAAAAAATTGTAAAGTGGAGAAAGCGAGAGCGCGCGAATGCACTCAAGCAAACACAAACAGCACAGCACGATGCGTATTTTTTTTAAATTGACAAATTAAATCAAAAATAAAAATAAGTGGAAAAGGCGAGAGTGCGCGAGCACACAGGAGCAAAGACAAGCAGCGCAGCTTGATGCGTAGTAAAAAAAATAATAAATAGACAACTGGTCGACCTCATTAGAAATAAAAACCCAAAAGATTAGATAGACAA